>NC_057800.1:630781510-631005779 GCF_018294505.1 Triticum aestivum | reverse complement strand
CTAACCTTTTAATTAACCCTGTTAACCCCAGTGTCACTGACGTGTGGGTCCCACACGTCAGGTTTGACCTGGACAGCCGCGCTGACCGCTGATGCAATGATGACGTCATGCTGACGCAATTATTTATTTTCTGGAATTAAAATAATTCAGAAAATCCAGAAATTGATTTAAACTTCAAAAATTCATAACAATTCAACCGTAGCTCAGATTAAAATAATTTATATATGAAAAATTATCAGAAAAATGCAACCTTTCCATCTGTACTAGTTTCATGCATGAAAAACCAACCTATACATGCTGAATATGGGAAAACACATTATGGCATATATAAGAGACCTAATTTAGAAATGCATTTTGAACCTTTGGTTCAAATGGACTTCAAACCAATTGAACACTAGTTGCATTAGCTCAACAGCATCACATCTACATGCCATGTTCATGCATCATATTGTTGCATATGATTGTGTATTGATTGCCGGCACTGTTCCTTCTCGATAGGTCCTGCTCCGGAGACGTTCCAGAGTACCTGTCTGTGAAGCAGTGCCTCCCTTGTTGATTTACCAGGCAAGCAAACCCCCTTGTTCATTTCGATAAAACCCTACTCTCTCGCTCCTGCTCTCAGTTATTGCATTAGAACAACAACGATTCATCTGCTACTTTGTGCTGCGGTAGTTGAACTCATTCCTCTGCATGACCTGTCATTGCCACAGTAAATAGTTGAAACCCACTAGCATGTGTAGGAGTTGATTGAAGCCATTGAGGTGTTCCTACCATGCTATGCCTGCTATTGCTTAGAGTGTGTCAGGTCTGGTTCATTGGGAATGAATTGGAGTGTCACGATATGTTCTATTGCTGAGAGTGAAGTGTGTGAACACGATTTGGTAAAGGTAGCGGTGAGAGGCCATGTAGGAGTACATGGTGGGTTGTCTCGCTGGAACCGTCCTTAAGCACTGAGTTCTATGTATGTTGTCCAATGACTCGATACTACCACACATTGGGATCCTTAATTGACTCTCTCGGCTTATTAACCAACTTGATCTCTGTCCAGGAGTCGCAACTAGTTTCTGGTGTTTGTAGGTAGTGCTATTTTTCTACCAAGTGGCACCCGGCAGGGTGGGCTTGGGACAGACTAGGCACAAGTGGCCCGGTGTACCGAGTGGCACCCGGTTGGTGGGCTCGGGAACCCTGTACACATCGTTTGGGGCCGTAAGCGACACCCCGGCCGGATCTCCTTGCGGATGGAACCCGAATAGGTGATAAACCTGGACTAGAGTCTTGTGTGGTTAGTCAGGTCGTGGCCGACACCCTCGCCAGGCTTCCGCTTGAAGGTTGCCGAGATACATGACGTGTACATGGCGGTAAGTGGCGAGAGCGTGTGTGAAGAAGTACACCCCTGCAGGGTTAACATGATCTATTCGAATAGCCGGGTCCGCGGTTATGGACTTCTTGGATGCTTACATGGTACATAGACAACTTGAAGTGGATACTCTAAAATGCTCAAGACAAGTGTGAGTGCTATGGATGGCCTTCTCGTAGGGAGACGGGGATGAATCCATAGTAGTGTATTGTGTGGTGATTAGTGGACTCGTGTACGTTGTTTCACCTCCAAAGTTTCTGGTAGTCGTAGAACAGGATAGCCACAGAGTCTAAGCTGGCTTGCTGCAACTAAACCCCACATTACCTCTTGATACAGATGCATGTATGATAGGATCTGATGTAAGTCTTTCTGAGTACCTTTGTACTCATGTTGCTTTATTTATGTTTTTGCAGCGGAGACTTCGGTCTTACTAGGGTTCTCTTGGACTTCGACTAGTAGCTAGTACCTCAGCTACGATCTTGATCGGATGTTGTAGATAGTCAGGCTCTTCAGCCTTTTTCATTTGTAGATGTCTGTACCCAGACATGTAATGCTTCCGCTTGTTGCTTGTATGCTCTGTATGACGGGTCTTGTGACCCCTGTTTGCAATAATTGCTATGACGGCTCTTCTGAGCCTTTATCTATATAAGTTGTTGAGTTATGCTGTGATGCCATGTTGTATAGCACATACTTGCATGTTATGCGTACGTGTAATGTGTATTGCTATGTGTGGGATCTGACTATCTAGTTGTTTATTCTTAGTAGCCTCTCTTACCGGGAAATGTCTCCTAGTGTTTCCACTGAGCCCTGGTAGCTTGCTACTGCTCTGGAACACTTAGGCTGGCCGGCATGTGTCCTTCTTCGTTCCTGTGTCTGTCCCTTCGGGGAAATGTCACGCTTTGAGTACCGGAGTCCTGTTAGCCCGCTACAGCCCGGTTTACCGGAGTCCTGCTAGCCCAGTGCTACAGCCCGGACCCACTTGCTGATGACCGACACGTTCGAAGCTGGGTCATGGATGCCTGTCCCTGTAAGTCTGTGCCACTTTGGGTTTACGACTAGTCATGTCAGCCCGGGCTCCTTATCATATGGATGCTAGCGACACTATCATATACGTGAGCCAAAAGGCGCAAACGGTCCCGGGAAAAGGTAAGACGACACCCGTGGGGATACCGTGCGTGAGGCCGCAAAGTGATATGAGGTGTTACCGGCTAGATCGATGTGACATCGAGTCGGGGTCCTGACAGCGTTGGTATCAGAGCCTGACTGCCTGTAGGTTTACCAAGCCATACTGGTCGAAGTTGAGTCTAGAAATTCTTTAGTTATGTAAGGGAATTGATTGTGGGAAGGAACGTAAGGCTCTTTTACTTCTTTACCTCATGGCCTTCTGATCTGAGTCGCCCTATCTTTCCTACGGGGTTAAGGAACTAGGCTTTCTCTTCCGTCTATCAGGATCACGTGTTACTACTCCGTAGTCCCATAGGACTGGTTGATCAGAGTCATACCCAGTTTCGAGTACTTCCGATGTAGTCTGTTTAGTACTATCCCAGAACCTTGAGTGGTGATGTTGAGTTGTTGTACTACCCCATTTTTAGCAGGATGTTTCATTCTGAGCATTTTACTGCCGTTATGCTGCCGGAATTGCCCTAGGAGTTCGAGTGATACTAACTCCTTGTCCTACATTCCACAGTCTTTAGTTGATGCTGATTCCGTCCTTGGTTCGTTTCTCAGGATGTCATCGGCTAAGCGAAGTTCCGTCGCTCGTAGCCAGAACCATGGAGATGGTAGGGATGAGGATCCTCCTGACCAGCCTTCGTTGTCAGAGCTCATGCTAGAGATGGAGAGGAACAAGCGTGAGTCTAATCGTTTGTTGGCACATATCGAGGAGAATACCGCACATCAGTTCAAGGGATCTGTGACCATTCATGACTTTATCCGCTTGCACCCACCTACCTTTCATCATTCCATCGAGCCACTCGATGCAGATGACTGGCTCCGTAGCATCACCCATAAGCTGCGTTCCGCGAACGTAGCTGAAGATGACAAGGTCACTTATGCCACATATCACCTAGAAGGTCCTGCTAGTCTTTGGTGGCAGAACTATGAGGCTATGCTTCCAGTTAGCCAGATTCCTACCTGGAAGGATTTCACTGAGGCCTTTCGCGAGCATCACATTCCCCAGGCCCTCATTGATCGCAAGAGAGAAGAGTTCTGTAGTTTCACCCAGAGTAAGATGGCTGTTGATGCTTATAGCAGAGAATTCGAGAACCTTGCCCGTTATGCCACAGAAGAAGTGTCCACGGACGCCAAGAAGCAAGCTAGGTTCCGGAAGGGTCTCAACCCCAAGTTGCGTCGTGATCTCCACCTGCATCATTGTGATACATTCCAAGCCCTTGTGAACAAGGCCATCAATGCAGAGACAGCTCAACTCACTTACGAGGAGTCTCGTAAGCACACCCGTGATTTGGGATCTTCCTCCGGTTCTAGTTCCCAGAAACGCCGGATTTGGGTTCCAAACTCCGCTCTTCCTTCCGGTTATACACCGAGGTCATCTCATGTGGTGCCCCCTCCAGCTCAGTCGTATGTTCCACCCAGGCCTACTGGTAGACCGCTTGTTAGTGCGGGTCCCCGTCCAACCTCAGGGACTTGCTTCACATGCGGGAAGCCAGGACACTATGCACGTGACTGCTCTCAGACTAGTTATGCTCCACCCCAGCCCGAGAAGACTGTTGGCTGTATTAAGCCATCACGCAAGATGATCAGTGTCAAGTCAGCCCCCACTGAACGTGGGCGTGTGCATCACGTCTCAGCTAAAGACGCTCATGATGATCCAGATGTCGTTCTTGGTACCCTCCTTGTCAATTGTCACCCAGCGTCAGTTCTATTCGATACTGGAGCATCTCACTCCTTCATTTCTGAAGGTTATGCTCGTTTGCACGACATGTCATTTTGTGACATGCCAACTCCGCTTGAAATCCAAACCCCAGGGTCTAGATGGCAGACCACCAGAATCAGCCATGGTAACGAAATTCTTGTTGATAGACTTGTATTCCTTGCATCACTTGTAGCCCTCAAGTCTTCAGATATTAACATCATCTTGGGTATGGACTGGATGACAGCTCATCATGCCAAGATTGATTGTTACACAAGATCTGTTCAACTTACACACCCATCTGGCAAGATAGTCACCGTCTCCACTAGAGATGCAGAGCGTCAGCTCTATTCTCTTAATGCCAGCCCTCTTCCAGACCTTGAAGATATCCCGGTAGTCCGTGACTTTCCGGATGTCTTTCCAGAGGAACTGCCAGGTGTTCCACCTGACAGAGAAGTAGAGTTTGTCATAGATCTTATCCCAGGAACAGCTCCAATCTCCCGGAGACCTTACAAGATGGCACCCCTAGAACTAGCCGAGCTTAAGAAACAACTCGATGAGTCCTTGCAAAAGGGTTTCATCCGTCCTAGTTCTTCTCCTTGGGCTTGCCCCGTCCTCTTCGTTAAGAAGAAAGACGGTACGGACCGGATGGTTGTAGATTATCGTCCCGTTAATTTGGTCACGATAAAGAACAAGTATCCGCTTCCCAGGATCAACGACCTGTATGATCAGCTCGCTGGATCCTCAGTCTTTTCCAAGATGGATTTAAGGTTAGGCTACCATCAAATCAAGATCAGAAATGGGGACATTCCCAAGACAGCTTTTGTTACTCGTTATGGTCAGTACGAGTACACCGTCATGTCCTTTGGCCTAACCAATGCCCCAGCCACATTCTCCCGCCTGATGAACTCGATCTTCATGGAGTACTTAGATAAGTTCGTCGTGGTTTACCTCGATGATATTCTTATTTACTCGAAGAACGAGGAAGAGCATGCCGAACATCTTAGACTTGTGTTAGAAAAACTCAGAGAACACCGCCTTTATGCCAAGTTCTCCAAGTGTGAATTTTGGTTGCCAGAAGTGACCTACCTAGGCCACGTAATCTCTGGTAAGGGCATTGCTGTCAATCCCGAGAGAGTTCAAGCCGTTCTCGATTGGACTCCACCTGAGACCGTGAAACAAGTTAGGAGTTTCCTTGGTCTAGCCAGCTATTGTCGCCGCTTTGTTGAAAACTTCTCCAAGGTAGCCAAACCCCTCACAGAACTTCTCAAGAAAGATAAAAAGTTTGAGTGGTCCCCACAGTGTGAGTACAGTTTTCAGGAACTGAAAAGACGCCTGACTTCTGCTCCCATACTTGTGCCACCGGATTTCACTAAAGACTTTATTATCTACTGCGACGCCTCACGACAGGGACTAGGTTGCATTCTTATGCAGGATCGTCATGTGATTGCCTATGCATCTCGACAGTTGCATCCACATGAGGAGAATTATCCTACACATGATCTAGAGCTTGCAGCCGTAGTCTATGCACTCAAGACTTGGCGACATTACCTCCTTGGTAAACGTTGCGAGATCTACACCGATCACCAGAGTCTCAAGTATATCTTCACCCAACCAGATCTGAACCTTAGGCAAAGACGTTGGTTGGAGTTAATCACAGATTATGATCTAGGGATTACCTACACCCCAGGCAAGGCCAATGTCATGGCTGATGCTCTAAGCTGTAAATCCTATTGCAACAATCTCATGTTGCAGCAAGGCCAACCACTTCTCCATGAGGAATTCTGTAAGCTTAACCTTCACATTGCGCCTCGCGGATTCCTTTCTACCTTGGTGGCGAAACCTACCCTTGTGGATCTTATCGTCGAAGCCCAGAAACATGATACGGGGATTACCCGGATCAAGAGGAACATTAAGAAGGGAGTTGGTGGATGTTTCTCTATGGATGATCGCGATGTTGTTTTCTTTGAGAATCGCTTGGTGGTTCCCAAGAAGCAACATCTTCGGCAGTTGATTCTTAAGGAGGCACATGAATCTCCTCTCACGATTCATCCCGGTAGTACTAAGATGTATCAGGATCTACGCCAGAGGTTCTGGTGGACTAGGATGAAGAGAGAAATTGCTGAGTTCATTGCTAAATGTGACGTTTGTCGTCGCGTTAAGGCAGAGCATCAAAGACCTGCTGGCACCCTTCAGCCTTTAGCTATTCCTGAATGGAAATGGGATAAAGTTGGTATGGACTTCATCACCGACTTTCCCAGGACCAAAAGAGGGAATAACGCTATCTTCATAGTCGTTGATCGTCTTTCCAAAGTGGCTCACTTCCTCCCTGTTCGAGAGAGTATCACTGCTAGTCAGCTTGCTGACTTATATATTTCTCGAATAGTGTCACTTCATGGTGTTCCACTAGAGATCAATTCAGACCGTGGCAGTCTTTTCACTTCTCATTTCTGGGAGAGCTTCCAAACTGCCATGGGAACCCATCTTTCCTTCAGTACCGCTTTCCACCCTCAGTCGAGTGGTCAGGTGGAACGGGTCAATCAAATTCTTGAAGACATGCTCCGAGCTTGCGTTATCTCATTCGGTATGGATTGGGAGAAATGTCTTCCTTTCGCCGAGTTTGCTTATAACAATAGCTACCAATCCAGCCTCAAGCAAGCTCCTTTTGAGGTTCTCTATGGACGAAGATGTTGAACACCTTTGAACTGGTCAGAAACCGGTGAAAGACAATTCTTTGGACCGGATATGATCCAGGAGGCAGAAGAGCAAGTTCGCATCATTCGTGAGAATTTGAAAACAGCCCAGTCTCGTCAGAAAAGTCAGTACGATCGTCATCATAAGGATATGACTTATGAAATTGGCGACCAAGCTTACCTTCGGGTTACTCCTTTAAAGGGTACCCATCGTTTCGGTATCAAGGGCAAGTTGGCTCCTCGTTACATTGGTCCTTTTCGCATTCTCGCTAAACGAGGAGAGGTTGCCTACCAGTTGGAACTACCCCCACATCTTTCTCGAGTTCATGATGTCTTCCACGTCTCTCAACTCAGGCGCTGCTTCTCGGATCCTATCCGCGGAGTGGACCACGAAACGCTTGATCTCCAAGATAACCTCACATACCGAGAGTACCCGGTTCGCATTCTTGATCAAGCAGAGCGTGTCACTCGACGTCAGAACATCAAGTTTCTCAAAGTTCAGTGGTCTCATCATTCCGAGAGAGAGGCTACTTGGGAGCGAGAAGATCGTCTTCGACTGGAGTACCCCGCTTTCTTTCCGTCGACCCCTGAATCTCGGGACGAGATTCTGTCAAGTGGGGGCGAGTTGTCACATCCCTAGTCTGGTATGACCTAGGCTAGCTAGCTATCTGTGCATCATATTTAATTTCATTTAAATTTGAAATGAGGATTGGTGGAACCCTCAGAATCATTTTTGAAAATGACCCAAATAAAAATTTCTCCAAAAGGGTCCAAGAAAATGCTCATGTTGCCCTCTGAAAATATTGGACAGAGATAAAAATCAAAACAATATTTTTAGGAGCTCATGGACATTTATTTTGGCCATTTGGATTAATTCGATAAATATTTGCATTGGAAATATATTTCTATATTTATGAAATATGGTCCAAAAATTATGCCAATTATAAAAGAGCTCTGGAATAATATATCCAGCTCCTGCAAAAATTGGCATAATAAAATTAAATGATTTAATATATTTATTAAATCAAAACAAATGTCAGAAAAATTAGAAAAACAGAAATAAAGAAGGAGGGGCTTACCTGGGCCTTCCCCCCTGTGCGGCCCAGCTGGCCGGCCCAGCCGACTGGCTAGCGCCAGTCGTCCTCCACCTCCCGCCAGGAGGCCAGAGGCGTGTGGCCGGCGCGTGCGCACCGCCGTGCCGCCACGGCACCTGCCTGCCTGTCCTCCCCCTCGACGCCTGGACGTCCGGAACGTCGCCACGCAGCTGCCCCGCACCGCTCTCACTCTCCCTCGCCCTCCTCCTCTCCCCCTGCTCTCTCTCCCTCTCACCCGAAGCACTGCCGCCGCCGCAGCTCGTCACCGACGCGCTCCCCGCCGTCCCCTCGCCCCTCCGTAGAGCCCCCGAGCTCCGCCGCGACCCCCTCTACCTCCTCGTCGAGCCAAGCAAGACGGGGCATCCCGTGGAGCCATCGCCGTCGCCATCCTCGCCTCCGGCCGCCGTGGGTACTCGCTGTCGATTCGGGAGCTTCCGGGCATCCCCGACCTCGTCCTCGCGCTCGCTGGATCCGCGGTGAGCTCCTCCACCGTTCCCCTCTTTTCTCCCTCCCATTCCCGTGCCGTAGCGCCGCTTCCCACCACGGCCGAAGCCTCCCGCCGCCGTCCATGTCGCCGTCGCCGTCTCGGCCCGCCTCCGCCCAAACCAAGCCTCCCTCCGCGTTACTGGTGCCACGAGGGTGCCGCCGAGCCCCTCAGGTGGCCTCCCCGTGCCCCGCAGCCCGATCCCGCTCGCGCCCGAACTCCGGCCGCCGCCCCGAGCTTCGCTCCGGCGAGCTCCGGCCTCCCACGCTGCTTCCACCTACCCTACCAGATGCGCGAGAGCCCGGGCTACGCCCCGGTGCTCTCCGACGCCGTCCCCGTGGCCTGTGGCGCGGACTCCGCCGTGTCCAGAGGTCGCCGGCGACGAGCCCCCGTCGCCTGAGCCCTGCCAGGTGGGGCCGGCCCGTCAGTTGATTAGCTTAGTGCTAATCACCGTTAACTAACCCCCCCCTGACACTGACAGTGGGCCCGACCCCCCCCTAACCTTTTAATTAACCCTGTTAACCCCAGTGTCACTGACGTGTGGGTCCCACACGTCAGGTTTGACCTGGACAGCCGCGCTGACCGCTGATGCAATGATGACATCATGCTGACGCAATTATTTATTTTCTGGAATTAAAATAATTCAGAAAATCCAGAAATTGATTTAAACTTCAAAAATTCATAACAATTCAACCGTAGCTCAGATTAAAATAATTTATATATGAAAAATTATCAGAAAAATGCAACCTTTCCATCTGTACTAGTTTCATGCATGAAAAACCAACCTATACATGCTGAATATGGGAAAACACATTATGGCATATATAAGAGACCTAATTTAGAAATGCATTTTGAACCTTTGGTTCAAATGGACTTCAAACCAATTGAACACTAGTTGCATTAGCTCAACAGCATCACATCTACATGCCATGTTCATGCATCATATTGTTGCATATGATTGTGTATTGATTGCCGGCACTGTTCCTTCTCGATAGGTCCTGCTCCGGAGACGTTCCAGAGTACCTGTCTGTGAAGCAGTGCCTCCCTTGTTGATTTACCAGGCAAGCAAACCCCCTTGTTCATTTCGATAAAACCCTACTCTCTCGCTCCTGCTCTCAGTTATTGCATTAGAACAACAACGATTCATCTGCTACTTTGTGCCGCGGTAGTTGAACCCATTCCTCTGCATGACCTGTCATTGCCACAGTAAATAGTTGAAACCCACTAGCATGTGTAGGAGTTGATTGAAGCCATTGAGGTGTTCCTACCATGCTATGCCTGCTATTGCTTAGAGTGTGTCAGGTCTGGTTCATTGGGAATGAATTGGAGTGTCACGATATGTTCTATTGCTGAGAGTGAAGTGTGTGAACACGATTTGGTAAAGGTAGCGGTGAGAGGCCATGTAGGAGTACATGGTGGGTTGTCTCGCTGGAACCGTCCTTAAGCACTGAGTTCTATGTATGTTGTCCAATGACTCGATACTACCACACATTGGGATCCTTAATTGACTCTCTCGGCTTATTAACCAACTTGATCTCTGTCCAGGAGTCGCAACTAGTTTCTGGTGTTTGTAGGTAGTGCTATTTTTCTACCAAGTGGCACCCGGCAGGGTGGGCTTGGGACAGACTAGGCACAAGTGGCCCGGTGTACCGAGTGGCACCCGGTTGGTGGGCTCGGGAACCCTGTACACATCGTTTGGGGCCGTAAGCGACACCCCGGCCGGATCTCCTTGCGGATGGAACCCGAATAGGTGATAAACCTGGACTAGAGGCTTGTGTGGTTAGTCAGGTCGTGGCCGACACCCTCGCCAGGCTTCCGCTTGAAGGTTGCCGAGATACATGACGTGTACATGGCGGTAAGTGGCGAGAGCGTGTGTGAAGAAGTACACCCCTGCAGGGTTAACATGATCTATTCGAATAGCCGGGTCCGCGGTTATGGACTTCTTGGATGCTTACATGGTACATAGACAACTTGAAGTGGATACTCTAAAATGCTCAAGACAAGTGTGAGTGCTATGGATGGCCTTCTCGTAGGGAGACGGGGATGAATCCATAGTAGTGTATTGTGTGGTGATTAGTGGACTCGTGTACGTTGTTTCACCTCCAAAGTTTCTGGTAGTTGTAGAACAGGATAGCCACAGAGTCTAAGCTGGCTTGCTGCAACTAAACCCCACATTACCTCTTGATACAGATGCATGTATGATAGGATCTGATGTAAGTCTTGCTGAGTACCTTTGTACTCATGTTGCTTTATTTATGTTTTTGCAGCGGAGACTTCGGTCTTACTAGGGTTCTCTTGGACTTCGACTAGTAGCTAGTACCTCAGCTACGATCTTGATCGGATGTTGTAGATAGTCAGGCTCTTCAGCCTTTTTCATTTGTAGATGTCTGTACCCAGACATGTAATGCTTCCGCTTGTTGCTTGTATGCTCTGTATGACGGGTCTTGTGACCCCTGTTTGCAATAATTGCTATGACGGCTCTTCTGAGCCTTTATCTATATAAGTTGTTGAGTTATGCTGTGATGCCATGTTGTACAGCACATACTTGCATGTTATGCGTACGTGTAATGTGTATTGCTATGTGTGGGATCTGACTATCTAGTTGTTTATTCTTAGTAGCCTCTCTTACCGGGAAATGTCTCCTAGTGTTTCCACTGAACCCTGGTAGCTTGCTACTGCTCTGGAACACTTAGGCTGGCCGGCATGTGTCCTTCTTCGTTCCTGTGTCTGTCCCTTTGGGGAAATGTCACGCTTTGAGTACCGGAGTCCTGTTAGCCCGCTACAGCCCGGTTTACCGGAGTCCTGCTAGCCCAGTGCTACAGCCCGGACCCACTTGCTGATGACCGACACGTTCGAAGCTGGGTCATGGATGCCTGTCCCTGTAAGTCTGTGCCACTTTGGGTTTACGACTAGTCATGTCAGCCCGGGCTCCTTATCATATGGATGCTAGCGACACTATCATATACGTGAGCCAAAAGGCGCAAACGGTCCCGGGAAAAGGTAAGACGACACCCGTGGGGATACCGTGCGTGAGGCCGCAAAGTGATATGAGGTGTTACCGGCTAGATCGATGTGACATCGAGTCGGGGTCCTGACAGAGACCATCTTCATCCTACGCCTCCTACGGGTTGATAAACCTTAGGTCATCCACTTGAGGGAAATTTGCTACTGTCCTACAAACCTCTATACTTGGAGGCCCAACAACGTCTACAAGAAGAAGGTTGTGTAGTAGACATCAAGGCACGTTTCCTCGTCTCCATCAAAATCGTGGGCATTCCCGATCATGCTTGGCACCGTTTCCTCTGTTGAGTTCCTCCTGTCGCCGTTCTGCCGGGTCGAGAACCTCGCCCCCGAGACCAGGGATGCATCCGACATGTCAGTCTTTCGCCTCACGGCCTGGACCACCAACCCGAATGGCATTCCACACTCATCAGAGCTGCTCATGCCGGAGCCTGATGCCGTTGACGACGAGGCGGACCCGGCGTGGGTGGAGCGCCTCGTGCTTGGACTGATGCGATTCCCCGTCAAGATCCATGTCGTCAGCTCCAGTGACTACCGCCGCCCCTCACCCCCACCGCCACCTCCTTCGGCCGTCGGCAATGATGACGCCCTGGCTCGCCTCCCGTGCCTGACCCTGGCCGCGTATTCATCAGTTCCCTGAGCATAGACCCGACGCGTCTCGTCGTCGGACCTCGGGGTGTGGTGAACATGGTCGCCGGCGCAGCCGTGCGCCGCCACCTTGCCACGAGTGGCAAGCCATCCTCGGGCCCCACCCCCAGTCTCTGTTGCGGCCCCCAGGGTTCCAGCTCGGCTGCGCCTCGGGGCCACCCTGCTCCTCGCTATGGCTAGGCTCACTTAGGCCTCGCCACGTGATTCTGTCACAGTCTCCTGGGATGCTTGGGATCTAGTCGTGGCCCGACCCATGCTTTTGGAAAGCGCCGCTGCCCAGGCTTCTGACGCTTCCGCTGATGATACGTATCCAACGTATCTATAATTTTTTATTGATCCATGCTATATTATCTACTGTTTTGGACATTATTGGGCTTTATTATCCACTTTTATATTATTTTTGGGACTAACCTATTAACCGGAGGCCCAGCCCAGAATTGCTGTTTTTTGCCTGTTTTAGAGTTTCGAAGAGAAGGAATATCAAATGGAATCCAAACGGAATGAAACCTCCGGGAACGTGATTTTCTCAACAAACAAGACTCGGGAGACTTGGACCCTATTTCAAGACACAAAAGAGGAGGCCACGAGGTAGGGGGCGCGCCTACGCCCCAGGCGCGCCCTCCACCCTTGTGGGCCCCCTGTTGCTCCACCGACGTACTCCTTCCTCCTATATATACCTACGTACCCCCAAACGATTAGATACGGAGCCAAAAACCTAATTCCACCGCCGCAACTTTCTGTATCCACGAGATCCCATCTTGGGGCCTGTTACGGAGCTCCGCCGGAGGGGGCATCGATCACGGAGGGCTTCTACATCAACACCATAGCCTCTCCGATGAAGTGTGAGTAGTTTACCTCAGACCTACGGGTCCATAGTTATTAGCTAGATGGCTTCTTCTCTCTTTTTGGATCTCAATACAATGTTCTCCCGCTTTCTTGTGGAGAACTATTCGATGTAATCTTCTTTTTGATGTGTGTTTGTTGAGACCGATGAATTGTGAGTTTATGATCAAGTCTATCTATGAATAATATTTGAATCTTCTCTGAATTCTTTTATGTGTGATTGGTTATCTTTGCAAGTCTCTTCGAATTATCAGTTTGGTTTGGCCTACTAGATTAATCTTTCTTGAAATGGGAGAAGTGCTTAGCTTTGGGTTCAATCTTGCGGTGTCCTTTCCTAGTGACAGTAGGGGCAGCAAGACACGTATTGTATTGTTGCCATCGAGGATAACAAGATGGGGTTTTCATCATATTGCATGAGTCTATCCCTCTACATCATGTCATCTTGCTTAAGGCATTACTCTGTTTTTAACTTAATACACTAGATGCATGCTGGATAGCGGTCAATGAGTGCAGTAATAGTAGTAGATGCATGCAGGAGTCGGTCTACTTGTCTCGTTCGTGATGCCTATATACATGATCATACCTAGATATTCTCATAACTATGCTCAATTCTGTCAGTTGCTCAACAGTAATTTGTTCACCCACCATAGAATACTTATGCTCTCGAGGGAAGCCACTAGTGAAACCTCTATGGCCCCCGGGTCTATCTTTATCATATTAATCTCCTACTACTTAGTTATTTCCTTTGCTTTTTACTTTACCTTTATTTTACTTTGCATCTTTATCACAAAAATACCAAAAAATATTATCTTTATCATATATATCAGATCTCACTCTCGTAAGTGGCCGTGTAGGGATTGACAACCCCTATTCGCGTTGGTTGCGAGGATTTATTTGTTTTGTGCAGGTACGAGGGACTCGCGTGTAGCCTCCTACTGGATTGATACCTTGGTTCTCAAAAACTGAGGGAAATACTTACGCTACTTTGCTGCATCATCCCTTCCTCTTTGGGGAAAACCAACGCAGTGCTCAAAAGGTAGCAAGAAGGATTTCTGGCGTTGTTGCCGGGGAGGTCTACGCAAAAGTCAACACACCAAGTACCCATCACATACCCTTATCTCCCGCATTACATTATTTGCCATTTGCCTCTCGTTTTCCTCTCCCCCACTTCACCCTTGCTGTTTTATCCTCCCTCTCTTTCTCTATTTGCCTCTTTTTGCCCGCTTGCTTTTTGTTTGCTTGTGTGTTAGTTTGCTTGCTTGCCTCTATGGCTCTACCTAAATTTGGTGATCTCCACCTTAAAAGGCTAGAAGAGATCGAAAGCAATGTTAGGAGTTTTATGGTTTAGCAATTTGAACATAATAGTTTCTTCAGAAACGAGCTTAAAGAACAGAAAATCTTAAAGAACAGAAACGAGCCATCTTATTAACCAAGTAGAACCGTTGGGAAGACTCGGGGAAAGTCTTGTTACAAGTGCTGTAAAAAACAGAAACTTTAGCGCTCACGAGAACTACTGCCATTTTTATTTGGAAAGTGATATTTAGTTAATTCTTTTTTCAGATGATTAATAGATAAATTACTCACGTCCAGCAATTTATTTTAGAATTTTTGGGGTTCAAGATCTTGCTCTAGCTACATATTACTATAGACTGTTCTGTTTTTGACAGGTTCTGTTTTTCGTGTGTTGTTTGCTTATTTTGATGAATCTATGGCTAGTAAAATAGTTTATAAACCATAGAGAAGTTGGAATACAGTAGGTATAAAACCAATATAAATAAATAATGAGTTCATTACAGTACCTTGAAGTGGTATTTTATTTTCTTTCGCTAACGGAGCTCACGAGATTTTCTACTCTAAGTTTTGTGTTGTGAAGTTTTCAAGTTTTGGGTAAAGATTTGATGGATTATGGAACAAGGAGTGGCAAGAGACTAAGATTGGGGATGCCCATGGCACCCCCAAGATAATCTAAGGACACATAAAAGACAAAGCTTGGGGATGCCCCAGAAGGCATCCCCTCTTTCGTCTACTTCTATCGGTAACTTTACTTGGAGTTATATTTTTATTCGCCACATGATATGTGTTTTGCTTGGAGCGTCTTGTATGATTTGAGTCTTTATTTGTTAGTTTACCACAATCATCCTTCCTGTACACACCTTTTGAGAGATCCATACATGATTTGGAATTTGTTAGAATACTCTATGTGCTTCGCTTATATCTTTTGAGTTATATAGTTTTGCTCTAGTGCTTCACTTATATCTTTTAGAGCACGATGGTGGATTTGTTTTATAGAAACTATTGATCTCTCATGCTTCACTTAGATTATTTTGAGAGTCTTAAATATCATGGTAATTTGCTTAAAATCCTAATATGCTTGGTATACAAGATTAATAATAAAACTTTCTTATGAGTGTGTTGAATACTATGAGAAGTACGATGCTTGATAATTGTTTTGAGATATGAAGATGGTGATATTAAAGTAGTGCTAGTAGAGTAATTATGAATTTGAAGAATACTTGTGTTAAAGCTTGTGATTCCCGTAGCATCCACGTATGGTGAACCGTTATGTGATGAAGTTGGAGCATGATTTATTTATTGATTGTCTTCCTTATGAGTGGCGGTCGGGGACGAGCGATGGTCTTTTCCTACCAATCTATCCCCATAGGAGCATGCGTGTAATACTTTGCTTTCATAACTTGTAGATTTTTGCAATAAGTATATGCGTTCTTTATGACTAATGTTGAGTCCATGGATTATACGCACTTCTCTCACCCTTCCACCTTTGCTAGCCTCTATAATACCACGCACCTTTCGCCGGTATCATACACCCACCATATACCTTCCTCAAAAAAGCCACCATACCTACCTAGTATGGCATTTCCATCGCCATTCCGAGATATATTGCCATGCAACTTTCCACTGTTCCGTTTATTATGACACACTCCATCATTGTCATATATCTTAGCATGATCATGTAGTTGACATCGTATTTGTGGCAAAGCCACCATTCATAATTCTTTCATACATGTCACTCATGAGTCATTGCATATCCCGGTACACCGCCGGAGGCATTCATATAGAGTCATATTTTGTTCTAAGTATCGAGTTGTAATTCTTGAGTTGTAAGAAAAATAAAAGTGTGATGATCATCATTATTAGAGCATTGTCCCAGTGAGGAAAGGATGATGGAGACTATGATTCCCCCACAAGTCAGGATGAGACTCCGGACGAAAATAAATAAATAAAAGAGGCCAAAGAAGCCCAAATAAAAAAAGAGAGAAAAGAGGCCATAAAAAAGAAGGCCCAAATAAAAAAATGAGAGAAAAAGAGAGAAGGGACAATGTTACTATCCTTTTACCACACTTGTGCTTCAAAGTAGCACCATGATCTTCATGATAGAGAGTCTCCTATGTTGTCACTTTCATATACTAGTGGGAATTTTTCATTATAGAACTTGGCTTGTATATTCCAATGACGGGCTTCCTTAAATTGCCCTAGGTATTCATGAGCAAGCAAGTTGGATGCACACCCACTTAGTTTCTTTTTGAGCTTTCATATACTTATAGCTCTAGTGCATCCGTTGCATGGCAATCCCTACTCACTCACATTGATATCTATTGATGGGCATACCCATAGCCCGTTGATACGCCTAGTTGATGTGAGACTATCTTCTCCCTTTTTGTCTTCTCCACAACCACCGTTCTTTTCCACCTATAGTGCTATGTCCATGGCTCACACTCATGTATTGCGTGAAGATTGAAAAAGCTTTGAGAATGTCAAAAGTATAAAACAATTTCTTGGCTTGTCATCGGGGTTGTGCACGATTTAAATATTTTGTGTGGTGAAGATGGAGCATAGCCAGACTATATGATTTTGTAGGGGTAACTTTCTTTGGCCATGTTATTTTGAGAAGACATAATTGCTTTGTTAGTATGCTTGAAGTATTATTATTTTTATGTCAATATTAAACTTTTGTCTTGAATCTTTCGGATCTGAATATTCATACCACAATTAAGAAGAATTACATTAAAATTATGCCAAGTAGCACTCCACATCAAAAATTCTGTTTTTATCATTTACCTACTCGAGGACGAGCAGGAATTAAGCTTGGGGATGCTTGATACGTCTCCAACATATATATAATTTTTGATTGCTCCATGCTATATTATCTACTGTTTTGGACATTATTGGGCTTTATTATCCACTTTTATATTATTTTTGGGACTAACCTATTAACCGGAGGCCCAGCCCAGAATTGTTGTTTTTTGCCTGTTTTAGGGTTTTGAAGAGAAGGAATATCAAACGGAGTCCAAATGGAATGAAACCTTTGGGAACATGATTTTCTCAACAAACAAGACCCAGGAGACTTGGACCCTACGTCAAGACACAAAAAAGGAGGCCACGAGGTAGGGGGGCGCGCCTACCCCCCAGGCGCGCCCTCAACCCTCGTGGGCCCGCTGTTGCTCCACCGACGTACTCCTTCCTCCTATATATACCTACGTACCCCCAAACGATCAGATACGGAGCCAAAAACCTAATTCCACCGCCGCAACTTTCTGTATCCACGAGATCCCATCTTGGGGCCTGTTCCGGAGCTCCGCCGGGGGGGGGCATCGATCACGGAGGGCTTCTACATCAACACCATAGCCTGTCCGATGAAGTGTGAGTAGTTTACCTCAGACCTATGGGTCAATAGTTATTAGCTAGATGGCTTCTTCTCTATTTTTGGATCTCAATACAATGTTCTCCCCCTCTCTTGTGGAGAATTATTCGATGTATTCTTCTTTTTGCGGTGTGTTTGTTGAGACTGATGAATTATGGGTTTATGATCAAGTCTATCTATGAATAATATTTGAATCTTCTCTGAATTCTTTTATGTATGATTGGTTATCTTTGCAAGTCTCTTCGAATTATCAGTTTGGTTTGGCCTACTAGATTGATCTTTCTTGCAATGGGAGAAGTGCTTAGCTTTGGGTTCAATCTTGCGGTGTCCTTTCCCAGTGACAGTAGGGGCAGCAAGGCACGTATTGTATTGTTGCCATCGAGGATAACAAGATGGGGTTTTCATCATATTGCATGAGTCTATCCCTCTACATCATGTCATCTTGCTTAAGGCATTACTCTGTTTTTAACTTAATACTCTAGATGCATGCTGGATAGCGGTCGATGAGTGGAGTAATAGTAGTAGATGCATGCAGGAGTCGGTCTACTTGTCTCAGACGTGATGCCTATATACATGATCATACCTAGATATTCTCATAACTATGCTCAATTCTGTCAATTGCTCAACAGTAATTTGTTCACCCACCGTAGAATACTTATGCTCTCGAGAGAAGCCACTAGTGAAACCTATGCCCCCAGGTCTATCTTTATCATATTAATCTCCTACTACTTAGTTATTTCCTTTGCTTTTTTACTTTGCCTTTATTTTACTTTGCATCTTTATCACAAAAATACCAAAAATATTATCTTATCATATCTATCAGATCTCACTCTCGTAAGTGGCCGTGTAGGGATTGACAACCCCTATTCGCGTTGGTTGCAAGGATTTATTTGTTTTGTGCAGGTACGAGGGACTCATGCGTAGCCTCCTACTGGATTGATACCTTGGTTCTCAAAAACGGAGGGAAATACTTATGCTACTTTGCTGCATCATCCCTTCCTCTTCGGGGAAAACCAACGCAGTGCTCAAGAGGTAGCAGCTGACAACGGCACGAACGCCTTGACCGATATTCAACATCCTCCATCGCCAACTGTCCACCTCTGCTCGCACTCCTACGATGTTGTCCTTTTTGTAAGCTCCAACGGGCCGATTGTCGAGCACGTCTCTTCGCTCCACGACAATGCCCACACCCCTGACCCTGCCAGCTCTCCACGGGCCCACTGCTCGCCCGGGGTCAGCATGCTGCCGGTGAGCCCTCGCCCCTGCCTTTATCCGCTTTCTAATCGCCGACCAATGCATGGCCTAGCGAATCGCCTACTGCTGGCCCGATTCTCACGCCTTCCGAGGACGATCCTCCCGTGCGGACCAACAACTCTGGTGATTCCCTGGGCATGGGCCGGTGCGCCCCGGATCCTAAGGCTAGGCCGATCTCGTATGCCTCTGCCACTCCATGCATGCCCTCTGGCGACCATGCATTGGCTCCCCCCTGCATGCCCATGCAACTGCTCGCCCCGCCCGCTTGGTCTGCTGCTTCTAGCTTAAAGATTTTCATTGACGTCATGCAGGCTCAGATTGATTGCGTCCTTTCCACTCCTGCACCGCGTAGGCGACGCAATGAGGTGCCCTCCTACTTTACACCACACCGCAGTGGTAGGATCACCAAGGCTGGCCGAGGCTTGGACCCTAAGATGAAGGCGAAGCGTGTCCTCCTTCACTGTCTGAGATTACTCAAGGATGACGACCCGACGGAAGAGGCTCATTGCACGGGCCCAACAAAAATTTGCCATAGCAATACTACCTTTAAAGGAGTAACGCCAGGCCCAGGGGCTCATTGCACGGGCTCCCTGCTACTAAAGGTTATATTCGGCTTCCCCGATAACTTCCGTAGCGAACATTTAACCTTCCACATCGCTCCGTTCCAAAGTGGCTATCAAGCACTACTCGGACGCGAAGCTTTCACTCGCTTTAATGCAAATACCGCACTACGCTTCCCCCACACTCAAGATGCCCGGCCCACGTGGCATCATTCAGTGAACAGAAGTATTAAGCGATCTTTGCGCGCCAAAGAGAGTGCGGCTGCCTTGGCAGCCGCACACTAAAAACGGCCTCACCAACTAAAGTATTTAACAGGTCGTCAAGACCTCGGACACGGTTAGACGAGTCTGGCGCAGCTATATGTAATTCATACCGGATCAATGGTCACACCCCTATTACAAATACAAGGGGCTCAACACACGCAGACAAGTGGCAATTTTTACTCATCTTGAATTATACATGGTTTCTTTAAAAACTATATTTTTGCACAACAACATTTTCACCTAAGTTGCTCTCTTTTACAGATGATCATCGTGCTACACCCGTCCAGGATACGGCACAACGGAGACACAGGCGCAGACGTGCAGCAGGGACCCGCTCCAAGGATTCTTTTTAGATTAACACCCTGCGTAAACCTTTTTTACTGTCTCTTGTTGATACACATCCACCGTATTCTCAGCATAGTTGAGAAGGATGCTGACGTCTTGGCATGTGGCCACATAAGAATAATGCACGTACCTGGACACAAGGGGCTTCTTACAAGGGGCATTATTTAGGCCCAGTTTATACCATAAAGACCGAATACCTTAGGGAGTGTTCGGCATCGCGAGTTTGTCCTTATATGCATAAGCTCCGAATCATTGTCTTTGGTCAAATGTTGGGTTTGCCCGGCTCCTGTGTTTTGGTGCCTTACGTTCCGCTTTATCGGCTAAGGTAGCACCAGGAGAACTACTACAATTGTGCACTGGTTCATTCGGACGAGCACCTCAGTAGAGAAAGCCGAAAACTGACTGTCATGATATAGCGTGAGACTGGTCAACCACTCGATAACCTATATGTTAGAATTCCTCTGCCTTAACGAAGGGTCGTTTTCCGGCCAGGCATGTATGCACCCCGCGATCGGGAGAGTGCGGAGCCACCAGGGGCTATCTAGTAGCCCCACTGTCAAACTCCTATGTCTAAGTGAAAGTGTTAAAGCATTATAGTCCGATTGCCTCGTTCGCTACGCTATCACCTCCTTAATAGGACCAAGACGTTGGGTTAAGTGTGAACACGTGTTTTTTGTGAGCACCTCCGCATTATATGTGTGGGGGTTGAAGCCGACGGCTGCAATCTTTCAGGTTATACACATGTATACATAAACGGCCGCACAAGAGGCATCATACTACTTTCAGGCAAAAGTATAAACATAGCCTTATAAAACTTCATAAAAGCATTGTGTTTACAATGAGAATACATATCACTCAAACATAATATTCTTCGAGCACTGGGCCTCTATCAAACGAGCACCCTCGAGAACCTCCTCGAAATAATGCTTGGCAGCCACTCGGCCTATGGCCGAACCCTGCGCCGCAACAGTGGTAGCGTCCATCTCCGCCCAGTATGCTTTAACACGGGCAAGGGCCATCCGCGAGCCTTCTATGCATGCCAACCTCTTCATCGCATTAATGCGCGGCACCGCACCAAGGAACTGCTGCACTAAGCTGAAATAGCTGTTCGGCTTTGGCTTTTCCGGCCATAGCTGATCCACAATATACCTCATGGCGAGTCCGAACAACCTATTCAGTTCGGCCCATTCGGCTAGCTGGTCAGTCAATGAAAGCGGATGCTCTGGAACGTTGAATTGCGACCAGAACAGCTTGTCCACTTCACGATCTGTCTGACCTTGGAAGTACTTGGCCGCATCGCCAGCGCTCGCTGCCAAATCCATATACGCATCTGCCAAACTCCACAGCCGATCCAGAGGGGCATACCATGGATCTCCGAACTTCCTCCATAACATGAAGGGTTTCCCAGCCGCAATATCCCCGTCTTCCCACAGCTCCTCCTTCTTTGCTCTCATAGCAGAACAGGTGTCTTTGTCTGCCGTCGTGGCCTTCTCAAGGTCCGTTGCCTTCGCTCGGTTTTCTTTTTCAAGGACCCGGTAACGGTCGGCAGTGTCTTTTAATTCTACGGCCATCTTGGCCATCTTCTCGTGGCTCTCGCAATGTGCGGCCTTCTTGGCCTTCAACTCTTCAATTGCCTTTAAAGCAGCCGCATTACTAATCCTTGCTTGTTCCTTGGCTCGGGCAAGTTTTGCCAGCAAGGTTTCCACGGTGGCAGCTCCATCTGCAGTCACAACATATTAAAGATACTGGCATCATGCTGCTCTTACTATGTGGCATTCACCAGATAATAACACTTACCCTGTGCCTCGTCAAGCCTCTTGTTAACAAGCTCGATGTCGGCGTCTGCCGCATCCAATTGCCGTTTTAATTTGGCAACGGCTAGCCACCGGAGCTTCCACCACTTGCACATAGGGGCAGTTTGGTTATTGCCTGGGAATATGATCCTCTGTTCGCCGCCGTTCTCGACGACAACCAGAGTCTCAGGGGCTACTATCTACACAGGGCACACCTAACATGTGTAGTACTATCACATATTATCTCACGTACCTCAAAGCCTGTTAGTAGACTCATAAAGGCTTCATTTAATCCACTTTCGGCGGACGAAATTCTCTCCATCACCGTACCCATCAGCGTACGGTGTTCTTCTGAGATGGCCGCTCGCCCCACCAACTCCCTCAGAACGTCCGACCGCACACCAGACGGTGCCGGACTCTTTTGTTTGCTCTCTTCGGGAGCCGGACGCTGGGGACTTCGGGGGTCTATGGGATTATCTTCTGGCCTCACCGGATCCGGAGAGGCCCTCCGTGACGACACTTCGGGGTCGCCCGCTTCTTGAGCGGAGGAGTCCGGGGGAGGCGTTTCGCTCTCCATCATCTCTGGAAGAAGATCCCCCGAAGACGAGCTCAGCTGAGAGGGGCTAAGGCCCGAACTGCAAGATATATGCGGTGGTTATTTTCTCAGAAAAAGATAGCATACCTTTACTATTAAAGTATTTTGGATCACTTACGACTCGTTGGAGGGCTGATCCCCCCGCAGACTTTGTGCGGCAAAAGCACCCCCCGAGGCAGGACCCTATGTGGGAGACTTCTTCTCCTGTTTGGAGGCTTCGGCTTCCGGATCCTCGAAAGTAGTCCTTTTCCTCCCCCGGTTATCCTCCTTCATGGAGATGCTCATTCCCTCGGTTGGAACGGGCAGCGATGGGGGCCCGCGTCCGCCCGTATTATCCCCCCGTATCTTCCTTCGAGGGCTCCGGGCATGGTGCGACCTCGAGCATCTTTTCCAATACCGGATTTTCCAAACCCTCAGGGAGGGGGGCCAAACACCGAATCATCTTCGCCTTTGTTAGCCAGTCCTGGTCAAAAAGCGAACTCTCAGAAATAACTTCGTGATGAATAAAAGACAGTGTGTTCGGCCAACAAATTTCTTACTTGTTCGGCGGCACGGTTACTGCTCAGGCCCACGTCCTCGGTAATATCCGGACACTCTACTTGAGGTCCGAATAATGACTTGTACATCTCCTTGTGCGTCAAGCTGAGGAAACTTTGAATGGCACGCGGTCCCTCTGGGTTGAACTCCCACAAGCGAAGGGGCCGGCGTTTGCAAGGCTGGACTTGACGAACCAGCATAACTTGTATTACCACAACCAAATTAAAATCTCCCTCGAAGAGATCTCGGATGCGGCTTTGCAGTATAGGCACGTCCTTGGCTGGACCCCACCTCAGACCTCTGCTAATCCATGACATCAGTTGTGGTGGGGGGCCCGAGCGGAAAGCGGGGGCAGCCGCCCACTTGGCACTTCTGGGAGTCATGATGTAAAACCACTCCCGTTGCCATAATTCGGACACCTCTGGAAAGGAACCTTTCGGCCATGGAGCTCCTGCCATCTTGCCTATTGATGCACCTCCGCACGCTGCATGTTGCCCCTCGATCATCTTCGGCTTTACTTCAAAGGTCTTGAGCTATAGGCCGAAGTGAGGGGTAACGCGGAGGAAGGCCTCACACACGACAATAAATGTCGAGATGTGGAGAAAGGAGTCCAGAGCTAGATCGTGGAAATCTAGCCCGTAATAGAACATCAAACCCCTGACGAAGGGATCTAGAGTGAGGCCTAGACCTCGGAGGAAGTGGGAGACAAACACGACGTTCTCATTGGGTTCGGGAGTAGGGACGATCTGCCCTCGAGCAAGCAGCCGATGCGAAACCTCGGCGGTCAGGTATCTGGCCTCCCTCAACTTCTTAATGTCATCTTCCGTAATGGAGGAGGGCATCCATCGGCCTTGAAGGCTGGATCCGGACATGATTGAAGATCCAGAGCACCTAACCTGGGCTTTGGGTGTTAGAACTCGAGGCGGGGGAAGGGTTCGATTGAGCACGCGAGGGAAAAAGCGAAAACCTTGTCCCTTTATAAAGAGGGTGAATATCAAGCGTCCTCTCCGTAGCCGTTTAGGACTTGCCTATAATCTAGGAGTCCTAGACACGGTTGGGTTACCCACGACCGCATTAATGAGAATCCCATAATTGGGGGAACACGATCTCCACTTCGACAAGACGTGTCAAGAAACCGCCTCGCGTTATGTGTGGAGCTGGTTAAAAGAAACGGTTCGAATAATCACCAGGCCATGACATACCGTCGTGTTGCCAAAACAAGCCAGCAAATTAGATCTGCGAAAATATTATTCTCTCTACGATGGAATGTGGAACTTATTTTGCAGGGTCGGACACTATCCTCGTATTCAAATTCTTCTGTGGTGTATTCGGAGAAGGAACCCACCTTGCAATGCCGAAGACAATACTGCGAGGCGGACTCATCGTCATTGAAGCCTGGTTCAGGGGCTACTAAGGGGGTCCTGGATTAGGGGGTCTCCGGACAGCCGGACTATCTCCATTGGACGGACTGTTAGACTATGAAGATACAAGATTGAAGACTTCGTCTCGTGTCCGGATGGGACTCTACTTGGCGTGGAAGGCAAGCTAGGCAATACAGATATGGATATCTCCTCCTTTGAAACCGACCTTGTGTAACCCTAACCCTCTCCAGTGTCTATATAAACCGAAGGGTTTTAGTCCGTAGGACAACAACCATAACATACAATCATACCATAGGCTAGCTTCTAGGGTTTAGCCTCTCTGATCTCATGGTAGATCTACTCTTGTACTACCCATATCATCAATATCAATCAAGCAGGACATAGGGTTTTACCTCCATCAAGAGGGCCTGAACCTAGGTAAAACATCGTGTCCCCTGCCTCCTGTTACCATTTGGCCTAGACGCACAGTTCGGGACCCCCTACCCGAGATCCACCGGTTTTGACACCGACAGTGGCTAACCATAGTCTATGGCCTCCAAGGGGATGCTGGGAAGATTGCTTTCCTTGGCGAGCTGTAAGATTTCCGAGACACCTGCGCAGGCCCCTGGCTTATTGGAGGCGACTTCAACATGATCACATCCGCTGCGGACCAGAACAATAACCATCTCAACCATAGGACCATGAGTCGTTTCTGTCGCTTCATCTCTGATTTGGAGCTCCGTGCCATTTACCTGCATGGCCGCCGCTACACTTGGTCTAATGAGCAAGACAACCCCATGTTGGTTCGCAATGACCATGTTCTCTGCACCTCCAGCTGGGACATGATGCAGCCCACCCGCCTCCTCCATTATCTCTCATCAGCGGCCTTGGACCATTGTCCCCTCTTCATCGACTTCACGGCTCACAGCAACATCGCCAAGCACTTCCACTTTGAGCGTTTTTGGCCGAAGCTTGATGGCTACCCGGACATTGTTGGCAACGCTTGGAATTACGTTCACCCCGATCCCGAACCATTCAGGCACATCTATGCCCGCCTTAAGTCCATTGCTCGCTGAGGGAGTCCTGGACTAAGGGGTCCTCGGGCATCCGGCCTGTTAACTATGGGCCGGACTGATGGGCTGTGAAGATACGAAGACCGAAGACTGCACCCGTGTCCGGACGGACTCTCCTTGGCGTAGAGGGCAAGCTTGACGACCAAACATGTAGATTCCTTTCTTTGTAACTGACCTCGTGTAACCCTAGATCCTCCTGGTATCTATATAAACTGGAGGACTTAGTCCGGAGGGGGAGATATTCATTACCATAGCCATACAAGCTAGGCCTCTAGGGTTTAGCCCTTACGATCTCGAGGTAGATCAACTCTTGTAATACTCATACTCATCAATATCACTCAAGCAGGACGTAGGATATTACCTCCATAGAGAGGGCCCGAACCTGGGCAAACATCATGTCCCCTGTCTCATGTTACCATCAACCTTAGATGTACAGTTCAGGACCCCCTACCCAAGATCCACTGGTTTTGACACTGACATTGGTGCTTTCATTGAGAGTTCCACTGTGACATCAATGACAGGATCGATGTCTCCCCTTGTTCTTAAGGATAATATCACCACCGGAGGAGCGCTGGCTCCAGGCCAAACCCTCCGGCTGGGCGGCTTTACCATGGCCGCTTGTTCGGTAGTTAAGCCGACGATGACCTCTCGGGTCATCGAAAACTCCCTTCATATTAACTCCGAATACTCCAAGCAGATGGATACAGCGGAGCTTTCGTCCTTAAACGAGCTCCTAGATTGCATCGCCGCCCTGGGGGTCGCTATAGACTACGATCGAATTGGGCTTAAACCCGATCAGAGAGAAATCAAATCTCCACCGATCACCCACCAGATAGCGGTAGTCGAGGAGCGAGTCGACAACTCTTCCCCCATACTAAGGATGGGCTATGTCCGGATCTCCTGTCTCGAAGAGCCGGACACCTACCTGTGAGGAGATGCATCCTGCCCTTCGAACATAGAATCGGATGACGGGCCTAAGAAATTAGTGGATATCTCGGAGCCCGATTTGTTAAGTTCGGAAAACCTTCAGACTCCGGATCCAAAATTGGGTCAAGGTTCAGATTTAAATCCACCCACCCACCCGAATACAAGTGCTCTCATGAGTATACAACAGCAGTCCCAGGAAACGGTCCACCACTTCTGGGCCAGATTCCTTCTTTTCAAAAACAAGATCAAAGATTGCCGTGACAAGGAAGCGATATCAGTATTCCACAACAATTGTAGGGACGAGGGAATCCTCAACGCCATCAACTGCCATCGCATACTACACTTCGCTGACTTGGCAACTATCGTACAGAAGTACATCGCAATGGAAAGCGCCTAGAAAACTCAAGCAGCCCGTGGGGAACCATTGGTCCCCACTCAACCCCTTATTCAGGCGAAAAGGGTGCACCCTTGTAACACACCCTGTTCAATAGTAAAGAAATATAAGTCCAGTATGGGGCGCGGAACCGTTCTGGAAGGACGACTCGATGGGCCATGCAAAATACACGCAACACCGGATAACATACCAACACATAGCCTTAGAACATGTTGGATACTCCGGCAAGTGGCCAAGAGCAGCGAGGATATCCTCACCAAGAAAACGCAGAACAACACCCCCAGAAGACGACGACCCCAAAGTATTGACGGTCTTCGAGACATTCGCCTCAAACAATAGGCGCAAAAAAGCACTACGCGGACTCGCCGAATTCTGTCACATGGCAGCAATAAACCCTTGGAACGACATGGCTATAACTTTTAATGCCGGTGACGAACCAAAATACAGGACAGTCTGAGCACCAGCTGCCTTAGTCCTCAGTACAATCGTGGACGGCTTTCGGCTCAGCAAGGTTCTCATGGACGGCGGCAGCGGACTAAACCTCATCTACAAAGATACACTCCACAAAATGGAAATAGACAGGAGCCGCATTGAGCAAAGCAGCACGACCTTCCGAGGAATCATTCCCAGTTGGGAGGCGCGGTGTGTGGGAAAAATAACACTCGACGTGGTATTCGGCACGCCGGAGAATTATCGGTCTGAAGAAATAACCTTCCAAGTGGCCCCTTTCAACAGCGGATATCACGCCCTCTTGGGGCGGGAGGCATTTACGCGCTTCCAAGCTATACCTCATTACGGGTACATGAAGCTTAAGATGCCCAAGCCCAAAGGCATAATCACTCTCGCCAGTGATCCGGACATAGCACTTCGCGCCGAAAATAAAACCGCATCCCTGGCCCTTGAGGTATTATCTGAAGCCCTCGCGGCCGAAGAATTAATTGCATTGCGCTCCATGGTGGACAGGGACGATGCGATCTTAGACAAACACCCCAAATCCACCTCCTTCAAGCCAGCGGAAGAAATAGTCAAATTCCAGGTCCATCCAACGGACCCCAAAAAGACAGCATCTATTGGGGCACAACTAGACCCAATGGTTGACGCCGCGCTAAGGGATTTTCTTCGCGAAAACTGGGATATATTCGCCTGGCACCCTTCTGATATGCCAGGAATCCCGCACAAACTGGCCGATCACAGCCTCAACATATTAAAGGGATACAAACCGGTCAAACAAACACTGCGACGCTTTTCCGAGCCCAAACGTCTAGCCATGGGAGAGGAGCTAGCCAAGCTAATCGAGGCCGGATTCATTAGAGAAATAAAACATCCGGACTGGCTGGCAAACCTGGTGATGGTACCAAAGAAGGATAAATCATGGCGCCTGTGCGTCGATTTTAAAGACCTCAATAAGTCTTGCCCTAAGGATCCCTTCCCCTCCCCCGCGTTGATCAAATCATTGATGCTGCCGCCGGACATGACTTACTGTGTTTCCTCGATGCATATTCCGGATACCATCAAATCAAAATGAAGGAGTCTGACCAAGCTGCAACAACATTCATCACCCCATATGGGCCATTCTGCTTCAACACCATGCCCTTCGGGGTCAAGAACGCCGACGCCACCTACCAACGCATGATCCAAACATGTCTGGAGAAACAGATCGGAAAGGTAGTTGAAGCCTATGTGGACGACGTCGTAATCAAGACAAGGCACGTCGAAACACTAATAGATGACCTACGCCTCACATTTGACAACCTCCGTGCATATGAAATTAAGATCAATCCGGAAAAGTGTGTCTTTGGCGTCCCCGCAGGAAAGCTGCTGGGCTTCATCATCTCCAATAGAGGAATTGAAGCAAATCCAGCCAAAATCCGAGCTCTATCACAGTTGGCTATGCCAATAGACCTTAAACAAGTCCAAAAACCCGCGGCTTGCGTGGCAGCTCTAAGCGGCTTTATCTCCAGACCGGGAGAGAAGGCACTACCACTCTATCGCCTTCTGTGACGAACTGATCACTTCGAGTGGACGGACGCGGCAATAGCCGGACTGTAATAAATAAAAACACTCCTAGCACGCAACCCAATCCTGGCCACGCCAAACGTCGGCGAACCCATGCTGCTATACATATCGGCAACACATCAAGTGGTGAGCGCCGTGCTTGTCGTTGAACGAGAACAGGACGAACACAAATTTCCGCTTCAGAAGCTAGTATACTATGTATCCACTGTCCTTACACCATGCAAATCCCGCTACCCCCATTATCAAAAGATGGCATGCACGATCTTCATGGCATCCCGAAAGTTATGACACTACTTCCAAGAGTGTTCGATCACGGTGGCCTCTAAAGTACTACTCAACGACATAATAAACAACCGCGATGCCACGGGCCGGATTGCCAAATGGGCCATTGAGCTCCTTCCATTTGATATTACATACAAACCACGTCGAGCTATTAAATCCCAAGTACTGGCTGACTTCGTCGCCGAATGGACAAAGGCTGAACTCCCTAAAGAGTACGACACATATTCCAATTGGGTTATGTATTTCGATGGCTCCAAAATGCTGGCAGGGCTAGGAGCGGGCTTCATTTTAACGTCCCCCACTGGAGACGTCATTCAGTATGTACTCCAAATACTATACATAGACTCCAACAACGCAGCTGAATACGAGGCCTTGTTGCATGGTCTCCGAATGGCTGTCTCCATGGGTATACAGCGCCTGGAAGTGCGCGGGGACTCAAACCTTGCAATATCTCAAATAAATGGACACTTCGATGCCAAAGATCTGAAGATGTCAGCTTATCATAATGCCATCCTAAAAAGGTCGGCTCAGTTCGAGTGGCTCGAGTTCCATCACGTGGCCCGAGAAAGTAATCAAGCGGCGGACATTCTTGCTCGTATCGGCGCCAAGTGCGTCCCCGTCCCACCCAATATCTTTTTGGAAAAGCTTTTCAAGCCATCCGTGGTGTGGCAGGGGGAGAGCAGCAACACTAGTCCGGATCCGGATACAACCCCAGATTCCGAACCCACCGATATCGTCGGATGCTCAGCCACCGAAATAACACCGTCGGCCCATCTTATTATGGTAGTCATTGCCCCATGGACCAAACCCTTTCTAGCCTACCTCAATAGGAGGAACTTCCCGAGGATCAGAATGAGGCCCGCCGCATTGTCCGGCATTCGAAGGCCTACAAGGTTCACGACAGAGAACTCTATAAGAAAAGCGCTACCAGAGTCCTTCAAAGATGCATCTTCGAGGAGGAGGGGAAGCAGCTCCTGGCTGAGATTCATGCCAGTCTCGGCGGGCACCACGCCGCAGCTCGGGCCCCTGTTAGCAAGGCCTTCCGTACAGGGTTTTATTGGCCGACGGCCGAAGCAGATGCACAGGACCTTGTCCAACATTGCGTCGGATGCTAACTCTTCACCAATCAAAGCCATATGCCCCCCACTGCCCTACAAACAATCCCCATCACTTGGCCTTTTGCGGTTTGGGGACTGGACATGGTTGGACCCCTTAAAGGAGGAAGCCATAAGAAAAAATATCTGCTTGTTATGGTGGATAAATTCACTAAGTGGATAGAGGCCAAACCAGTTAAGACGGCCGAGTCCGGGCCGGTGATAGAATTCATATCCGGCGTCGTACACCATTATGGTGTCCCACACAACATCATCACTGATAACGGCTCTAATTTCACAGCCGACGAAGTAAAAACCTGGTGTGCTAATCTGGGCATCAAGCTCGATTACGCCTCTGTCTATCATCCATAGACAAACGGTCAAGTCGAACGGGCCAACGATCTTATAATGAGCGGCATCAAACCCAGGCTAGTACGGTCTTTGAAGGAATCAGACGCACACTGGGTCGAGGAGCTTGACTCCGTACTCTGGGGGCTATGGACCACGCCCAACCGAACTACCGGATACGCACCTTTTTTCATGGTGTACGGCGCAAAGGCTGTGCTACCCTGCGACATTGTACATGACTCACCTCGGGTGCGCATGCACGAAGAGAGAGAGAGGCCGAGCTCGATCGGCAAGACAGCCTAGACGCCATGGAGGAGGAGCGTGACGTCGTAAAAGCCCGTTCCGCATTTTATCAACAACAGGCCCGCAGGTATCAGAGCAAAGAAGTACGAGCCAAGACTTATAATGTTGGTGAACTTGTTCTACGCTTGCCGGAGAAGAAAAATGACAAATTCAAGCCCAAATGGGAGGGTCCCTTCATCATTGACGAAGTCCTCATCGGAGGAGCGTACCGCCTGTGTGATGCGTCATACAATCGCCTCGAGCTGAACCCTTGGAACACGGCCAGACTCCAAAGATTCTATGCCTAAGCGCCAAACTCTTTGTTCATGTCCTTCTCCCTGCTATTTCCATAATACCTTTTTTCTTTCTTTCTCTCTCTTTTCGTTTTTCTCTTTAGCCTTAAAGCTTTCGTGAGGTTAGACCGCGCACCCCGGACGCACACATATGCCTTCAAATATGTACGTCCATTATACCTGGGGGCTTCTTGTATAGAAGCTTGCTATTATTCTCCGGGCATCAAGCTCATCACATATGCGTTTTCCCCATATGTACCTTTTCTTTGCCATTATATGCATCGATATGGCTTAAGTTTTGGCCAAGCTGGGTTGCCTGGCTCCTGTGCTTATGCCCTACGTTCCCGTTAGTTCAGCTAGGGCATAAAAGGAGCACCTCTATGATTGTTATTGCTGGGTCATCCGGATGTGTACCTCAGACTGGGTGAAGCCGAAAGCTAGAGTTCTTAAGGGAATATTCGGTCTGTGAATTAAAGATATTTTTTTGCATTCGCTCCATTTGCGAACCCCCAGAAGATATATATATATATATATATATATATATATATATATATATATATATATACTGCGAATTTTTCAGTCACAGTTCGGACATGCGCTCTAACGCATGCACACCCAGGGAAAGGAACCCTTAACGGAACTATTCTCTCTAGAAGATGTTTCTTACATAATGTAATATAACATAACTAGTCGGATACAACTTGTCTGTTCAAGCAACTATGACCCATATGCCTGGTTTCCATGCATACTCCGGCCTATTCGGCCGCATGGGTATTCGGAAACTCCGCGCCTTCAGGTCCAGAGGGCAAAGCGAAAAGGTCTGCCATGACAATCGTTTTACAATTCATCTAGACAGAAAAACACACATTCATTTCGACTCAAAAATTTCCTCCTCTATACCCTCCAGCAGACTATCTAACTTACAATCCTGCCGGGAATATTTGGCAACTACTGCTACTTGGTCATACACCAAATTAACGGGAACTTCCTTCCCGTCTGACCCTAGAGGTCCGACCCGAGCCATATGATTCGGGTCAAGCTTGGTGTACCGTGTCTTTGAAGGAAATATGCCCTAGAGGCAATAATAAAGTTATTATTTATTTCCTTATATCATGATAAATGTTTATTATTCATGCTAGAATTGTATTAACCAGAAACATAATACATGTGTGAATACATAGACAAACAGAGTGTCACTAGTATGCCTCTACTTGACTAGCTCGTTGATCAAAGATGGTTATGTTTCCTAACCATAGACATGAGTTGTCATTTGATTAACGGGATCAAATCATTAGGAGAATGATGTGTTGACTTGACCCATTCCGTTAGCATAGCACTTGATCGTTTAGTTTGTTGCTATTGCTTTCATGACTTATACATGTTCCTATGACTATGAGATTATGCAACTCCCGTTTACCGGAGGAACACTTTGTGTGCCACCAAACGTCACAACGTAACTAGGTGATTATAAAGGTGCTCTACAGGTGTCTCCGAAGGTACTTGTTGGGTTGGCGTATTTCCAGATTAGGATTTGTCACTCCGATTGTCGGAGAGGTATATCTGGGCCCTCTCGGTAATGCACATCACTTAAGCCTTGCAAGCATTCCAACTAATGAGTTAGTTGTAGGATGATGTATTACAGAACGAGTAAAGAGACTTGCCGGTAACGAGATTGAACTAGGTATTGAGATACCGATGATCGAATCTCGGGCAAGTAACATACCGATGACAAAGGGAACAACATATGTTGTTATGCGGTCTGACCGATAAAGATCTTCGTAGAATATGTGGGAGCCAATATGAGCATCCAGGTTCCACTATTGGTTATTAACCGGAGACATGTCTCGGTCATGTATACATTGTTCTCGAACCCGTAGGGTCCGCACGCTTAAGGTTTCGATGACAGTTATATTATGAGTTTATGCGTTTTGATGTACCGAAGGAGTTCAGAGTCCCGGATCAAATCTGGGACATGACAAGGAGTCTCGAAATGGTCGAGACGTAAAGATCGATATATTGGATGACTATATTCGGACATCGGAAAGGTTCCGAGTGATTCGGGTATTTTTTGGAGTACCGAAGAGTTACAGGAATACGTGTTGGGCTTTATTGGGCCATACGGGAAAGAAGGAAAAGGGCCTCAAGGGTGGCCGCACCCCTCCCCTTGGTCTGGTCCGAATTGGACTAGGGAAGGGGGGCGCCCCCTTCCTTCCTTCTCCTTTTCCCATCCTCTTTTCCTATTCCATATGGGAGGTGGAATCCTACTAGGAGTAGGGAGTCCTAGTAGGACTCCACACTTGGCGCACCCCTCCTAGGGCCGGCCTCCTCCTCCCTTGCTCCTTTATATACGGGTGCAGGGGGGCACCCCAAAGACACAACAATTGACCATTGATCACTTAGCCGTGTGCGGTGCCCCCCTCCACCATAATCCTCGATAATATTGTAGCGGTGCTTAGGCGAAGCCCTGCGATGGTAGAACATCAAGATTGTCACCACGCCATCATGCTGACGGAACTCTTCCCCGACATTCTGCTGGATCGGAGTCCGGGGATCATCATCGAGCTGAACGTGTGCTAGAACTCGTAGGTGCCGTAGTTTCGGTGCTTGATCGGTCGGGCCGTGAAGACGCACGACTACATCAACCGCATTGTGCTAACGCTTCCGCTTTCGGTCTACGAGGGTACGTAGACATCACTCTCCTCTCTCGACGCTATGCATCACCATGATCTTGCGTGTGCATAGGATTTTTTTTGAAATTACTACGTTCCCCAATAGTGCCATCCGAGCCTAGGTTTTATGCGTTGATGTTATGCACGAGTAGAACACAAGTGAGTTGTGGGCGATATAAGTCATACTGCTTACCAGCATGTCATACTTTGGTTCGGTGGTATTGTTGGATGAAGCAGCCCGGACCGACATTACGCGTACGCTTACGCGAGACTGGTTCTACCGACGTGCTTTGCACACAGGTGGCTGGCGGGTGTTAGTTTCTCCAACTTTAGTTGAACCAAGTGTGGCTACGCCCGGTCCTTGCGAAGGTTAAAACAGCACCAACTTGACAAACTATCGTTGTGGTTTTGATGCATAGGTAAGAACGGTTCTTGCTAAGCCCGTAGCAGCCACGTAAAACTTGCAACAACAAAGTAGAGGACGTCTAACTTGTTTTTGTAGGGCATGTTGTGATGTGATATGGTCAAGACATGATAGTAAATTTTATTGTATGCGATGATCATGTTTTGTAACCGAGTTATCGGCAACTGGCAGGAGCCATATGGTTGTCGCTTTATTGTATGCAATGCAATCGCGTTGTAATGCTTTACTTTATCACTAAGCGGTAGCGATAGTCGTGGAAGCATAAGATTGGCTAGACGACAATGATGCTACGATGGAGATCAAGGTGTCACGCCGATGACGATGGTGATCATGACGGTGCTTCGGAGATGGAGATCACAAGTACAAGATGATGATGGCCATATCATATCACTTATATTGATTGCATGTGATGTTTACCTTTTTACGCATCTTATCTTGCTTTGATTGACGGTAGCATTATAAGATGACCCCTCACTAAATTATCAAAGTATAAGTGTTCTCCCTGAGTATGCACCGTTGCGAAAGTTCTTCGTGCTGAGACACCACGTGATGATCGGGTGTGATAGGCTCTACGTTCAAATACAACAGGTGCAAAACAGTTGCACACGCGAAATACTCAGGTTAAACTTGACGAGCGTAGCATATAACACATATGGCCTCGGAACACGGAGCCCGAAAGGTCGAGCGTGAATCATACAGTAGATATGATCAACATAGTGATGTTCACCATTGAAACTACATCTCACGTGATGATCGGACATGGTTTAGTTGATTTGGATCACGTGATCACTTAGAGGATTAGAGGGATGTCTATCTAAGTGGGAGTTCTTAAGTAATATGATTAATTGAACTTTAATTTATCATGAACTTAGTCCTGGTAGTATTAGCATATCTATGTTGTAGATCAATAGCTCGCGTTTAACTCCCCTATTTTATTTTGATATGTCCCTAGAGAAAACTAAGTTGAAAGATGTTAGTAGCAATGATGCGGATTGGATCCGTGATGTGAGGTTTATCCTCATTGCTACACAGAAGAATTATGTCCTTAATGCACCGCTAGGTGACAGACCTATTGCAGGAGCAGATGCAGACATTATGAACGTTTGGCTAGCTCAATATGATGACTACTTGATAGTTTAGTGCACCATGCTTAAACGGCTTATAATCGGGACTTCAAAGACATTTTGAACGTCATGGACCATATGAGATGTTCCAGGAGTTGAAGTTAATATTTCAAGCAAATACCCGAGTTGAGAGATATGAAGTCTCCAACAAGTTCTATAGCTAAAAGATGGAGGAGAATAGCTCAAGCAGTGAGCATGTGCTCAGATTGTCTGGGTACTACAATCGCTTGAATCAAGTGGGAGTTCATCTTGCAGATAAGATAGTGATTGACAGAATTCTCTAGTCACCATCACCAAGTTAGTAGAACTTCGTGATGAACTATGATATGCAAGGGATAACGGAAACAATTCCCAAGCTCTTCGTAATGCTGAAATCAACGAAGGTAGAAATCAAGAAAAATATCAAGTGTTGATGGTAGACACGACCACTAGTTTCAAGAAAAGGGCAAAGGGAAGAAGGGGAACTTCAAGAAGAACGGCAAGCAAGTTGCTGCTCAAATGAAGAAGCCCAAGTCTGGTCCTAAGCCTCAGACTGAGTGCTTCTACTGCAAAGGGACTAGTCACTAGAAGCGGAACTGCCCCAAGTATTTGGCGGATAAGAAGGATGGCAAAGTGAACAAAGGTATATTTGATATACAGATTATTGATGTGTATTTTACTAGTGTTCGTAGCAACCCCTCGGTATTTGATACTGGTTCAGTTGCTAAGAGTAGTAACTCGAAACGGGAGTTGCAGAATGAACATAGACTAGTTAAGGGTGAAGTGACGATGTGTGTTGGAAGTGGTTCCAAGATTGATATGATCATCATCGCACACTCCCTATACTTTTGGGATTAGTGTTGAACCTAAATAAGTGTTATTTGGTGTTTGCATTGAGCATGAATATGATTTGATCATGTTTATTGCAATACGGTTATTCATTTAAGTAAGAGAATAAATTGTTGTTCTGTTTACATGAATAAAACCTTATATGGTTACACACCCAATGAAAATGGTTCGTTGGATCTCGATTGTAGTGATACACATATTCATAATATTGAAACCAAAAGATGCAAAGTTAATAATGATGGTGCAATTTATTTGTGGCACTGCCATTTAGGTCATATTGGTGTAAAGCGCATGAAGAAAATCCATGCTGATGGGCTTTTGGAATCACTTGATTATGAATCAGTTGATGCTTGCGAACCATGCCTCATGGGCAAGATGACTAAGACTCCGTTCTCCGGAACAATGGAGCGAGCAACAAATTTGTTGGAAATCATACATACTGATGTATGTGGTCCGATGAATATTGAGGCTAGTGGCAGGTATCATTGTTTTCTGATCTTCATAGATGATTTGCGCAAATATGAGTATATCTACTTGATGAAACAAAAGTCTGAAACATTTGAAAAGTTCGAAGAATTTCAGAGTGAAGTGGAGAATCATCGTAACAAAAATAAAAGTTTCTACGATATGACCGCAGAAGTAAAATATTTGAGTTACGAGTTTGGCCTTCAGTTAAAAACAATGTGAAATAGTTTCACTACTCACACCACCTGGAACACCACAACATAATGGTGTGTCCGAACGTCATAACCATACTTTATTAGATATGGTGCGATCTATGATGTCTCTTACCGATCTACCACTATCGTTTTGGGGTCATGCATTAAAGACAACTGCATTCACGTTAAAAAGGGCACCATCTAAGTCCGTTGAGATGACACAATCTGAACTATGGTTTGGCAAGAAACCAAAGTTGTCGTTTCTTAAAGTTTGGGGTTGTGATGCTTATATGAAAAAGTTTCATCTTGATAAGCTCAAACCCAAATTGGAGAAATATGTCTTGTAGGATACCCAAAGGAGACTGTTGGGTACACCTTCTATCACAGATCCGAAGGCAAGACATTCGTTGCTAAGAATGGATCCTTTCTAGAGAAGGAGTTTCTCTCGAAAGAAGTGAGTGGGAGGAAAGTAGAACTTGATAAGGTAATTGTATCTTCTCCCTTATTGGAAAGTAGTTCATCACAGAAATCTATTCCGGTGACTACTACACCAATTAGTGAGGAAGCTAATGATGATGATCATGTAACTTCAGATCAAGTTACTACCGAACCTCGTAGGTAAACCAGAGTGAGATCCGCACCAGAGTGGTACGGTAATCCTGTCCTGGAGGTCATGTTACTTGACCATGATGAGCCTACAAACTATGAGGAAGCGACGATGAGCCCAGATTCCGCGAAATGGCTTGAGGCCATGAAATCTGAGATGAGATCCATGTATGAGAACAAAGTATGGACTTTGATTGACTTGCCCAATGATCGGCGAGCCATGGAGATTAAATGGATCTTCAAGAGGAAGACGAACGCTGATAGTAGTGTTACTATCTACAAAGCTAGAATTGTCGCAAAAAGGTTTTCGACAAGTTCAAGGTGTTGACTACGATGAGAGTTTCTCACTCGTATCTATGCTTAAGTCTGTCCGAATCATGTTAGGAATTGCTGCATTTTATGAAATCTAGCAAATGGATAAACAAAACTGCATTCCTCAATGGATTTATTAAAGAAGAGTTGTATATGATGCAACCAGAAGGTTTTGTCAATCCTAAAGGTACTAAAAAAATATGCAAGCTCCGGCGATCCATCTATGGACTGGCGCAAGCATCTCGGAGTTGGAATATACGCTTTGATAAGTTGATCAAAGCATATAGTTTTATACAGACTTGCGGTGAAGCCTGTATTTACAAGAAAGTGAGTGGGAGCACTACAGCATTTCTGATAAGTATATGTGAAAGACATATTGTTGATCGGAAATAATGTAGAATTATTCTGCAAAGCATAAAGGAATGTTTGAAAGGAGTTTTTCAAAGAAAGACCTCGGTGAAGCTGCTTACATATTGAGCATCAAGATCTATAGAGATAGATCAAGACGCTTGATAAGTTTTTTCAATGAGTACATACCTTGACTAGATTTTGAAGTAAGTTCAAAATGGAACAGTCAAAGAAAGAGTTCTTGCCTGTGTTACAAGGTGTGAAATTGAGTAAGACTCAAAGCCTGACCACGGCAGAAGATAGAAAGAGAATGGAAATCATTCCCTATGCCTTAGCCATAGGTTCTATAAAGTATGCCATCCTGTGTACCAGAACTATTGTATACCCTACACTGAGTTTGACAAGGGAGTACAATAGTGATCTAGGAGTAGATCACAGGACAGCGGTCAAAATTATCCTTAGTGGAATAAGGATATGTTTCTCGATTATGGAGGTGAGAAAAGGTTCATCGTAAAGGGTTACGTCGATGCAAGTTTTGACACTGATCCAGATGACTCTAAGTCTCAATCTGGATACATATTGAAAGTGGGAGCAATTAGCTAGAGTAGCTCCATGCAGAGCATTGTTGACATAGAAATTTGCAAAATACATGCGGATTTGAATGTGGCAGACCAGTTGACTAAACTTCTCTCACAAGCAAAACATGATCACACCGTAGTACTCTTCGGGTGTTAATCACATAGCGATGTGAACTAGATTATTGACTCTAGTAAATCCTTTGGGTGTTGGTCACATGACGATGTGAACTATGGGTGTTAATCACATGGTGATGTGAACTATTGGTGTTAAATCGCATGGTGATGTGAACTAGATTATTGACTCTAGTGCAAGTGGGAGACTGAAGGAAATATGCCCTAGAGGCAATAATAAAGTTATTATTTATTTCCTTATATCATGATAAATGTTTATTATTCATGCTAGAAGTGTATTAACCGGAAACATAATACATGTGTGAATACATAGACAAAACGAGTGTCACTAGTATGCCTCTACTTGACTAGCTCGTTGATCAAAGATGGTTATGTTTCCTAACCATAGACATGAGTTGTCATTTGATTAACGGATCAAATCATTAGGAGAATGATGTGATTGACTTGACCCATTCTGTTAGCATAGCACTTGATCGTTTAGTTTGTTGCTATTGCTTTCTTTATGACTTATACATGTTCATATGACTATGAGATTATGCAACTCCCGTTTACCGGAGGAACACTTTGTGTGCCACCAAACGTCACAACGTAACAGGGTGATTATAAAGGTGCTCTACAGGTGTCTCCGAAGGTACTTGTTGGGTTGGCGTATTTCGAGATTAGGATTTGTCACTCCGATTGTCGGAGAGGTATATCTAGGCCCTCTCGATAATGCACATCACTTAAGCCTTGCAAGCATTGCAACTAATGAGTTAGTTGCAGGATGATGTATTACAGAATGAGTAAAGAGACTTGCCGGTAACGAGATTGAACTAGGTATTGAGATACCGATGATCGAATCTCGGGCAAGTAACATACCGATGACAAAGGGAACAATGTATGTTGTTATGCGGTCTGACCGATAAAAATCTTCGTAGAATATGTGGGAGCCAATATGAGCATCCAGGTTCCACTATTGGTTATTGACCGGAGACGTGTCTCGGTCATGTCTACATTGTTCTCGAACCCGTAGGGTCCGCACGCTTAAGGTTTCGATGACAGTTATATTATGAGTTTATGAGTTTTGATGTACTGAAGTAGTTCGGAGTCCCGAATGAGATTGGGGACATGACGAGGAGTCTCGAAATGGTCGAGACGTAAAGATCGATATATTGGACGACTATATTCGGACATCGGAAAGGTTCCGAGTGATTCGGGTATTTTTTGGAGTACCGAACAGTTACGGGAATACGTATTGGGCCTTATTGGGCCATACATGAAAGAAGGAAAAGGGCCTCAAGGGTGGCCGCATCCCTCCCCTTGGTCTGGTCCAAATTGGACTAGGGAAGGGGGCGCCCCTTCCTTCCTTCTCCTTTTCCCATCCTCTTTTCCTATTCCATATGGGAGGTGGAATCCTATAGGACTAGGGAGTCCTAGTAGGACTCCACACTTGGCGCGCCCCTCCTAGGGCCGGCCTCCTCCTCCCTTGCTCCTTTATATACGGGTGCTGGGGGGCACCCCAAAGACACAACAATTGATCATTGATCTCTTAGCCGTGTGCGGTGCCCCCTCCACCATAATCCTCGATAATATTGTAGCGGTGCTTAGGCGAAGCCCTGCGACGGTAGAACATCAAGATCGTCACCACGCCGTCATGCTGATGGAACTCTTCCCCGACATTCTGCTGGATCGGAGTCCGGGGATCGTCATCGAGCTGAACGTGTGCTAGAACTCGGAGGTGACGTAGTTTCGGTGCTTGATCGGTCGGGCCGTGAAGACGCACAACTACATCAACCGCGTTCTGCTAACGTTTCCGCTTTCGGTCTACGAGGGTACGTAGACAACACTGTCCTCTCTTGTTGCTATGCATCACCATGATCTTTCATGTGCGTAGGAATTTTTTTGAAATTACTACGTTCCCCAACAGTCTTCACCATGGCCCAGGCTTCTCGAGCCCCTTCCCGGTAGGCCGATATTTTCCACAACCGGATACGTCGCCACGCTCCCTTGAATAGCTCTACAAGCTCCTCCATACTTCCTGGAGGGGAGGCGGATGGCCATCGGGCCTTAGCAACACTCCACATTTCCTGTCGAGCTTGCTCGTGCATTTGCGACAGCCTTTGCAGCAGATCGTCCGATAATCCGGACATCTCCTCTTCGGGATGGCCTGTCAGCATACCTGCAAACATAACTCTGTCAGTTCATGATATCCCCGAACTATTATATGGTAAATTCGTCCACATACTGAATATGCCGCTGCACAGCCTTTTGTTCTCCTTCACGGAGTCAGCCAGTTGGGCCCATACATCTTTCAGATTCTCGCCCAATCGGGCATTTGAATCCTGGAGCTTGTTCTTCTCCAGCACGACTTTTGAGAGCACACGCTCGCCCGTGGCTAGCAGTTTCTTGGCTTCTCATTCTCCGCCTTGGGCAGCTTTTAGCTGTTCCTGTAGTTGATCTAGTGATCTTAATAAGAGGTGAGCAACGGTGTTAGCATTATTATTATACCATTATGTTTTCTCGATGGAGGGAAACATTACCAGGAGACGCCTTCTCGAATTTCTCCAGTTCGGCATGGGCAGTAGTTAGCTGCGTCTGACAATTTTCTAGCTCTTGGGCTAACAGGCCGTTCTTCTCCGTAAGAACCTGGTTATACAATGATACTTAAATCAGTTGTACAAACTGCTTCAAGTCTCGGGGGCTACTGGCATATGGTTATCATAGTCAGATAAATAACCTTACCCGCACATCTTTTAAATGCTGCCTTGTGGCTCTGTTAAGCCCATCTTGAGCAGCTCGGATGTATGCATCAGCCGAGCTGAAGGCGTTAAATGCTTCTTCTGAAAAGTCGGGGTCTTGTAAAACGGCCCTGCGGCGCCGATGATTCATGGCGCTCTCCACTTCCGAGTTAGTGACAGATACGTCCTCCGAATCCTCGGCTAGAGGACAGTCCGGCGTTACCCCCGCATCAGCCCCTGTCTTTACGGCAGGATCTGGATCCTGGCTGTGGGAAGTATGACTAGCCGGACCCCCGGATATAGTCTGGCACACCTTTTTCCTGATACAGGGTAAACATAAAGGTCACAGTTGGATGTGGCTGCCTAGGTGCATATTTGCAAATCCATACCTCTTTGATGAAGGCTCGACCGTATCTTTGTTTGCCTTCCTCTTCAAAGGCTTGCCCAGCGTGGGGGCCGCTCTCTTCGACGATGCCCCTGGGGCAGCATGACGCGCCGAGCACCTCCCCTTTTGAGCACAGGACAGTGCAGTGGGTGAGGCAGTATGAGAAAACTTTTTCGGATGAAATATCTCCGGATTACTTACGTGTGAAGTGGGGAGAAGACTGGGATAATCGGCAATGATGGACACTTCTGTGCCATCGTAGCTCGTTTGGTAAAACACCCCATTCACGAGCACCACGAATATATCTGGATCCTCTTCAAATCCGGGGTCGAGGTCCCGATTGTGGCCCTCGGGCTGCGTGGCAGGGCTATAAAGCCCCTCGGAAATCTTTTGCCAGTGCTGTTGTAAATGGATGGGTTAATGTTCTTTGAACATAGCTCAAGGAGTAGAATGAGTAGAGGAGAGGAGTTGGGAACTTACCCAGCTAGGAGGACTATACATGGAATATCCTTCCCTGTGATTGATGCGCAGGAACTCCTCTTCCTCCCCTTTGAACAGTTCGGCCAATATTTTGGCCAGGGCGGCAGGGGTGTCTGGACCCTTCCTGCCGCAGCGGGAGGCGTCATCTTCCCCATCATAGTGCCACATGGGAAATCCTTTGTATTGGAGTGGCTGGACCCCCCCACACTAGGGAGGTCGCCATTACTTCAACCATCGTATATCCGGATTGGGCGAGCATCCTTATCTTGCTCAAGAGTTGGCGAACCTCCACACTATCTTCCTCCTCGAGGCTCCGAGGACGCCAGCTATGACGTTTCTTCAAGGGAACACTTGTGAACTCAGGAAGACCCCTTCGGGCTGGGTCTGGGAGTACAACGTCCTTGATGTAGAACCACTCGGAAGTCCACTCTTCAAACGCCTTCTTCGGTGTGCCGGATAGGTATCCGATCTCGGCGATGCACCATATTTCGGCTCCGCCCACTTCGAATATCGATCCTTCATGGTTACGCGGGACAAGGCAGAATAACTTTCTCCACAGTTCAAAATGGGCCTCACAACCCAGGAATAGTTTGCATAAAACGACATAACCCGTAATGTGCGGGACGGAAGCTAGGGTAAAGTTATGCAGCTGGAGGCCATAATATTCCGGAAGCCCTCAGAGGAATGGATGAATTAGAAATCCCATGCCCCTTAGCAGATAGGGGACGAAACACACTCGTTCCTCCCAGATGGATTGGGGAAATCCTCTGCCTGGGTTTTGCCGTCAAAGGAGGCCAACCCTGCTTGAACAGGGACCAGATCCGCAGGGGGGAGAAATCCCTACATTTGCAGCTTCACCAGCTGACCGTGGGATAAGGGGCAACTCTCGCACTCGCCTCTCTCTGGGCTGCAGGGACGGGAGGAGGAGTTGGGAACGCTAGGCATGTTCTTTCCTGGCAACCTTTCGGGATTTTCTCTATGAGATGGTTGAATGGATCTAGGATCCAGTCTCGTTAAATAGACGTTGTCCCTCACACAGCCGGGGTGTTATGTGCAGAAATGCCCTGACCTCTCGCATCCGCTCGACACATGGAAGCTGAAGTTGTTGATACACAGAAGCCTAAGGGTACAGACATTGAATGGAAGGCCAAATACACTACTTGGAGGTCGTTGGTGGAGAAACCCGCCTTGCAATGCCGAAGACAATCTATGCACCAAGCACCTCGCCATTGAAGACTGGTTCGGGGGCTACTGAGGGAGTCCTGGACTAAGGGGTCCTCAGGTGTCCGTCCTGTTAACTATGGGCCAGACTGATGGGCTATGAAGATATGAAGACCGAATACTGCACCCGTGTCCGGACGGGACTCTCCTTGGCGTGGAGGGCAAGCTTGGTGACCAAAAATGTAGATTCCTTTCTTTGTAACCGACCTTGTGTAACCCTAGATCCTCCCGGTGTCTATATAAACCGGAAGACTTAGTCCGGAGGGGGAGATATTCATTACCATAGCCATACAAGCTAGGCCACTAGGGTTTAGCCATTACGATCTCGAGGTAGACCAACTCTTGTAATACTCATACTCATCAATATCACTCAAGCAGGATGTAGGGTATTACCTCCATAGAGAGGGCCCGAACCTGGGTAAACATCATGTCCCCTGTCTCATGTTACCATCGACCTTAGACACACAGTTCGGGACCCCCTACCCAAGATCCACCGATTTTGACACCGACACTCGCCGCCTACGGAGCTGGGGAACCAAGCGCCTATCGGGCATCTCGCTTCAGATAACCATTGCCCGTGAGCTCATCGCGCGTCTCGACGAGGCCCAGGACCGGCGCACGCTTTCCACCACTGAGACTTGGTTTCGCCGCCGTCTCAAGTGCACCTACCTCGGCCTCGCTTCTCTCAAGCGGACGATCTCGCACCCGCGATCTAGATTCTCCTGGCTGCGCAATGCCGAGACCAGCTTGGCCTTCCTTAGAATTCATGCCTCTCGGCGCCTACACAAGAACGGGATCCTCGTGCTGCAGTAGGATGGGCAGCTCCTCTCTGATGATGCGGCTATGGCCGAGGCGGCCCATGCTCACTTCACGCACCTGCTCGGCTCTATGGATGACCACGATTTCATGCTGGATCTTCACATGCTTGGAGTCAGCACCTCTGACCTCTCTGGGCTCGACGCGCCTTTCCCGAAGAGGAGATCTGGACTGCTATCAGTAGGGTTGGACGAAAAGCTCGAAGCTCATGAGCATAATGAGCGCTTGATAGTTCGGCTCGTTCTGGCTCGTGCTCGTTAGTTAATCAACCAAGTAGAATTGTGTTTTTTGCTCGTTAAAATTAGCTTAACGAGTGAGCAAACGAGTTTCATGAGCTAACTTGTTTAGCTCACTAATTTTCAAAAGTTTCACATGAGATCCCTAGTTCAAATCAGCCCACTAACAAAAGAGTTGCTAGTTAGCCCAGCCTAGGGGCCTAGCACACCAAGTCCCCAACCAATTTCGGCACTTCTTATAGACGTAGGAGCTAGCCGCCAGGAGACCCTAGAGTCAATGAAGAGCCAACCGCTAGGAACCAAATGCCCTTGTTTAATTTATGCCATTGTGAATTTTTTATGGGATCATGGGATTCATATGTCTTGTTTATTACCTTAACGTCCTTGTTTAATTTACTCTATAGTGTTTTTTATGGGGCCATGGGATTCTTCCATGTTGTTTATTACCTTAACGAGCACTCGTGAACACTCGCGAGCATAACGAGCCCATAACGAACCGAGCTAAACATAGATTTTAGCTCATTAATATTAACGAGCTTAACGATAACGAGCTTAACGATAATGAGCTTAATGATAACAAGTCGAACGAGCCGAGCAGCTCATTAATCCGGCCCTAGCTATCAAGTCACTGCCCCATGGGAAGGTGCCCGGGCCAGATGGATTTACCACCAAGTTCTTGTGCTCCGTGTGGCTGGTGATCAAGAAGGACATCTGTGAGGCCTTTGACAAGCTATATGCGTTCAATGGCAGGGGGTTTGGGAAGCTCAACAAGGCGCTGATCATACTACCGCCCAAAAAGCAAGATGCCTCCTCCCTCACCGACTATAGGCCGATCAGTCTTATACACCTTTTGGCTAAGTTGTTCGCCAAGGTGCTTTCTCTCCGGCTCGCCCCGAGGCTCCCCGACATTGTCTCCATCAACCAAAGTGCATTCATCACGGCAGATGCATACATGACGACTTTCTTCTGGTCCAACAGATAGCTAAGCACCTCCACAGCCGCAAGCTCTCCCGCGTGCTCCTGAAGGTCGACATTGCCCGGGCTTTCGACTTGGTCTCATGGCCTTTTCTGCTCCAAGTCCTACGCCATCACGGTTTCGGCCCCCGTTGGTGTGAGTGGATCATAATTCTACTGTCTACTGCAAGCACTCGTGTCCTCATCAATGGATCGCCAGGCCCCCCGATCATCCACGCCAAGGGGCTACGCTAGGGCGACCCGGTGTCGCCCATGCTGTTCACTATCGTCATGGACGTGCTAAACTCCCTCATCATGTGCGTGATCCAAGCCGGGATCCTCCATCGGTTTACCCCCACCCACATGGCCTCCAGCGTCTTCCTGTACGCGGATGACGTGGTGATCTTCTACCACCCAAATAGACAAGACCTCACCGCGCTCCAAGAGCTTCTGCGCGTGTTCAGCGGTGCCTCCGGCCTTCATACAAACTTTGGCAAGTGCTCTGCTACTCCCATCAAATGCTCTCCCGCGCATGAGATGACTATCTCACATGAGATAGAATGCCCAGTCAAGCCGTTTCCCATTACCTACCTTGGCTTGCTGCTTTCGATCCGAAGAATCCATTCTTCTCATTTTCTACCGCTCGTGGACCGGATCCGTAAGAAGCTATCCACCTGGCGGGCATCTCTGTTGGCCCGAGGCAAGCGGCTTGCCCTGGAGCGGCATGTGCACTGCGCCATGCCCGGGAACCTCCTCATAGTATCATCCTCAACGCCCACGTTCTCAAGCTGGTTAATCGGGTCATCCGCGAGTTCCTGTGGCACGGGAGAAAGGATTCTGCAGCGGGCCACTGTGTAGTTAATTGGCGCCGCATTTGCATGCCCCTCGAGCTTCGCGTCTGGGATTTGCAGCGCACGGGGATCTCCCTCCGCACCCGCTGGCTCTGGCTTCAGCGCATGGACTAGTCGCGTCCCTGGAGCCATCTATCTATCCCCTCTGACCCCAAGGTTCTAGCCATCTTCCTTGCATCAACGCAATGGGAGCTTGGCGACGAGCGCTCGTGCAAATTCTGGACGGACTACTGGATTCATCGGCAACCTATTGCCGAAATTGCGACCGCAATCTACTCCATGGTGCCAAAGCGACGCCGCAGGACTCACCTGGTTGCTGACGGTCTCGCGAGCCAAGATTGGGTCCAAGACATTGTGGGCACTCTGGGACCTCTTGCCACTATGCAATACATCAAGCTCTGGCGATGCGTGCGCCCGATCACTCCTATGGACCAGCCTGACAATCATCGATGGCGTTGGACTGCCAACGGCCTCTACTCCGCCAAGTACTGCTATGAGGCACTCTTCCTTGGCTCCACCAGATCCCTTCAAGCTACTCTCACCTGGAAGACTTGGGCCCCTCTCAGCGTCAAGTTCTTCATGTGGCTCACCTTGCAGGACCAGTGCTGGACAAACGAGAGATTGGCATGTCACGGCCTTCCGCATACACCCGCGTGCGTGCTCTGCGACCAGGCACCTGAGTCTATGCAACATCTCTTGATCGACTGCCCTTTTTCCCGCACGGCCTGGCATGAATCTTCTCCAAGCTTAGGCTCACTGCTACCATGCCCATCGGGCATGAATCTTTCTTCGATTGGTGGCAGGAGGCCACTACATCTGCCCCGCCCTCTCTTCGCAAGGGCACTGCCTCGCTCAGAATCATCTTGGCCCGGACCCTCTGGAAACACAGGAATGCTTACATATCTGACAATGCTCGGCCCTCCACTACCGAGGCCACTCAAGCCGCCCTCACCGAGGCTAGGTTTTGGGTGATGGCAGGAGCCAAAGGGCTACCTGTATTCATTTTCGAACTGCCTCGAACCTTTCTTCTACTCTCGTTATGTATTGCTAACCTAGCCACCACAATGTGTGGCTTTTCTTAGCACATGTAATTCTCCTTCTATCAATGAAATGATACACTCTTTGCGTATTCGAGGAAAAAACCTCCCTCCGAAGACCATGGTCGCCATAATCAAGATATGTCGTGGCTTTCTATGGGCTGGCAAGGCAGACGTCGGCGGTGGCGCTTGCACTATGTCCTGGGAGAGGGTGTGCACGCCCAAGTGGGCCGGTGGTCTTGGTATCTTAGACATGAGGTTGATGAATGTGGTCCTCCAGACCAAGTGGCTTTGGTTGCAACGGGCTGACCAGAATAGGCCTTGGTCTGAGTTCTCCTTCTATGTACCGAAGGAATCGAGGGAATTATTTCAGGTGGCCGCCCGAGTGGTCGTGGGTGATGGGCAAGGCACACTATTCTGGGAAGATATATGGCTTAATGGATACCGGTTGGAGGAGCTCGCGCCACGGGCCTATGAGTGTGTTCCGGCATGCACGCGGAGGTCGAGGACGGTATTTCAGGCCATCACCGAGGGAAGATGGCCCAGCGATGTCGGGCCGGTGCTGAATGCGGAGTAAGCTGCGGAGTACTTGAACATCTGGCCCATGATCACGGCGGTTCAGCTGGATGACCAGCACGTGGACCGCATCGTATGGTCATGGGAGAAGGACGACGCTTTCTCGGCCAAGTCGGCCTACATGGCTAAGTTTGCAAATTGGGAGGTGTCGCCCACCGCGTCATTCACATGGCGCTCCTGGACCCCGCTCTGGTGCCGCTTCTTCGCATGGCTTACGATCATGAACTGGTGTATGGTAGAACCCTAGATGCCCAATCTTTCACGAAATGGAGGGGATCCCGCGAAGAACACAAAGAACACAAGGGAAAACGAGAGGAACACTCAAGAACAAGTCCAATCTCACATCCACTAGACAATCAAACACACAAGATCGACAAGGTACATGAAAAGCAAAGACAAAGATATAAGATAGAGGTCATCCCAAATTCAAAGGAGATGGGGGCTTGATGATCTAGATAGATCCTTCCTCGATGGGGGTCTTGATGATCTAGATAGATCCTTCCCCGAGGGGGTATTGATATCCCTCGGGATCTTCTCCTAGATAGAGGTCTTGGACTCCAATGGAGTGGTCTCTCTATCTCAAGAGGAGAAGGTAGGAGCAAAGCTCGCATACAAATGAGCTATCATATATGCTAACCCTAGAATGGAGGAGGGGGGTGAGTATATATACTGGTAGCCACGAAGGGATAAGTGAGGGGCGAAAGGGTACATGGGCTTCGGCCCGAGTGTTTGTGCACATGCAGGGCCGGAAGTTTCGGGCAGGGCCAGATGTTTCGGGCTCCGGAAGTTCCGGGAAGGTTCTGACCGGGTTCCGGGCTATCCAAAGAGTTGGCATGGTCGGGGCTGGTCTGGACTCCGGGGGTCGGAGGTTCCGGGCAGGCCGGAAGGTCCGAGGGCCAGAAGTTTCGGGCTTTCGAGAAGGTTGTCCATTCTTCTTCTTCCTTCTCTTCCACGCTTCCGTCACGGATGGTGTAGGTGATCCTTGGCACTTGCACTCCTCCTCGTCATCTGTGAAGCTCCGACAATACCCATGCATGCACATGAGAGGGGTGTCAAGTAGTATACCATCCTCGAAGGGGTCAAGTGAACACGTGTAAAGGAGATGATTCACATTTATGTATGTGGAGTAGATGTCGGACGTGTCACTTGTCGAATGAACTCTTGACATGGTGATGTCCATAGGATGCTTTGCATCATTGATACGTCTATTTTGCATCATGCTTTTATATTGATATTTATGGCATTATGGGCTATTATTTCACATTATGTCACAATACTTATGGTTATTCTCTCTTATTTTATAAGGTTTACATAAGGAGGGAGAATGCCGGCAGCTGGAATTCTAGGCTGGAAAAGGAGCAAATATTAGAGACCTATTTTGCACAACTCCAAAAGTCCTGAAACCCCACGGAATACCTTATAGTAAATAATGAAAAATCCTTGCCAAAGATGAAGACCAGGGGGCCCACCCTGTCCATGAGGGTGGGGGCGCCCCCCCTAGGGCGCCCCCTACCTCGTGGGCCCCCTGGTGGCTCTTCGATGACCATCTTCTGCTATATGAAGTCTTTCGTCGAGAAAAAAATCAGAAGCGACCTTTCGGGACGAAACTCCGCCGCCACGAGGCGGAACCTTGGCGGATCCAATCTAGAGCTCCGGCAGAGCTGTTCTGCCGGGGAAACTTCCCTCCCGGAGGGGGAAATCATCGCCATCGTCATCACCAACACTCCTCTCATCGGGAGAGGAAAATCTCCATCAATATCTTCATCAACACCATCTCATCTCAAAACCCTAGTTCATCTCTTGTATCCAATTCTTGTCTCCAAGTCCGGGATTGGTGCTAGTAGGTTGCTAGTAGTGTTAATTACTCCTTGTAGTTGATGCTAGTTGGTTTAATTGGTGGAAGATCATATGTTCAGATCCTTTATGCATATTATTACCCCTCTGATTATGAACATGAATATGCTTTGTGAGTAGTTACGTTTGTTCCTGAGGACAAGGGAAAAGTCTTGCTATTAGTAGTCATGTGAATTTGGTATTTGTTCGATATTTTGATGAGATGTATGTTTTCTAGCTGTCGGATTTCGGGTTCTGGCAGACCCTTGAGGTTCGAACACTGGGGTGTGCACGGAGATTTCGCCTCCTACCTACCTGCACCCCCTCCTTGCTAAGATCTAAGCTATGGAAAGAACAACACAAGAGACACAGGGTTTATACTGGTTCGGGCCACCGTTGTGGTGTAATACCCTACTCCAGTGTGTGGTGTGGTGGATTGCCTCTTGGGCTGATGATGAGGAACAATACAAGGAAGAACAGCCTCGCGAGGGTCTGTTCTTGGCTGGGGCGATGAACTGATGTGAGGAGTTCAGTCACCCTTCTCTCTCTCTCTCTGCTCTCTCCTTTTTCCCTCTCTCTTTTTCCTCTCTGCCCCCTTTGCCCTGTGGGTGGCTGGTCCTATTTATAGAGGCCCTGGTCCTCTTCCCAAATATCGAGCGGGAAGGGAGCCAACAATGGCGGGCTAATTTGAAGGGGGACAACTAGTACTAGCTATCCTGACAAAAGTAGTCTTCGCCTGCACAAAGCTCTGGTGGTGACACCGTCTTGGGCTCCACAATGACCTCCGTCTTGCAGTCATCCTAGTCTTGGTCTTGTTGCACCGAAATGGCAACCTTTGCCTGATGCCTCGGTACTCCGCGGCTGCGCTTGCTCCCTTTGCACCGAAGAGGAAAGGAGGACACTGCGCGGGCTGGCACCCGCCTGGCGCCTTTGGTCGTCATGGCTTGCGCCACGGGCACCTCGTGAGGTACCCCGCCTTGATCTCTCCGCCTCCTCGTGAGCCAGCCTGATGAGGCCGTGCCTGAGGAAGCTCCGTGTCGTCCGCCCCGCGAGGCTTGGCCCCTCGCGAGGGTCTTGGGTCTGTGTTGATGAAGATGGGCCGTGCTGGGCCCCCCTTTGAGCCACGCCGCAGGCCACAGGCATGCAAGTCTGGGGACCCCCGTTCCTAGAACGCCGATAGTAGCCCCCGGGCCCAAGGTGCGCCCGAACTTGGCCGTGCAAGGAGGCGGAAGGGCAAGAGCAAAGCGCCACAGGCCCTAACAGCCTGCGGCCTTGGGTGCCGCGTGGCGGTTGACTGGACGTGGGCGGCACTGTTCCCCCACGCCCCCTTATTTTGCGCCATGCTAGGCGGACTCATAGTTGTACACAGCCGCTCCCCCTTCTGTCCCTCGAGCGCCCTCTGTCCTTCCTCCGCTCAACCTCCAGCTTCTGTTTTCAACCCAATCTCGAACCTTCCCCCCCCCCTTCCCATTGCCATGTCCGACGAAGAAGGGAAGAGGGAGGAAACCCGTGCCTCCGCCTTGCCCGCCGCCGTTGGCGGCCCCCGCCGAGGGCTTAGGCAAGGTTAGCTCGGCTCTGGCCACTATCTTCAACGAATGCGGGAGGACGAGGCCTGGCCCGTGTCCCACTTCTCCATCGACATGGTAGTCACTGAGGTCCCGTATTGTGCCGACGCCCTGTGGGCGGGTCTGGTTCCTCCCTTTTCTGATTTCTTCAATGCCGTGCTTTCCCACTATCAGATCCACATGATGCATCTGGGTCCTGAGTCCATCACCCTCCTTTCGGTCTTCGCCTTTGTTTGCGAGGCTATGATGGGCATCCTTCCTTCGGTTGCCTTGCTGCGCCACTTCTTCTCGCTGTGCCTTGTCGGCCCTACCCAATGATGGGCGTGCGTGAGCTTCGTTGCCGCGTCTGAGACAGCGGCCTCTGGGATTGACTTCAAGCTCCCCCCGCCCGCGGCTGGGTTCTGCGAGCGGTGGTTGTATGTGGACGCAGGGGTGCCCAACCCCCTGCTATCGGAGCCAACTTCGCCTGCTGTCCCCAATTCGGGCTGGGGCCAGGAGACGCTTGAGAGCCCCCGGCTCGTCTTCGTCTGGCACCGCTTCGCGTTCTTGAGGTCGCTTGGCGTGACAGCGCCCAAGGTGGTGAAGGAGTTCCTGCTACGCCGCGTTGCTCCTCTCCAACGCCACTCCCGACGGATGTGGGCCTTCAGCGGGCGCGATGATCGTATGAGGCTCCAGGAAGAGGACCTGACTCCTGAAGTGCTGAGGACAACGCTCTTGACCCTAACTGGGGACCCCAACCCTGGCAGCCTCCAGCAGGGAGGGGCCTTGCTGTACCTCTGCCAAAGCAGGGGCATTTTGTGAAGCAGATGCCTATCATTGATGAGTGGGGGTCGCGCCCCGCCGGCCTCCAGGGGCCTCGCGAGAACCCAGTGGTGGTGACTGCCCTTCCAGTCGGCCAAGGCGACTCTTCCTCGAGCGGCAGAGCAGGGAGGCATGAGGCGCCAGAGGCCGAGGGGGCTCCCGGCGGGGTGACGGCGCCGGGCGATGCTCATGAGGGAGCAGCTCTCGGGGCCCGTGCCGCTGAGGGTGACGAGCAGCTGCCCTCAGCGCCTGCGACTAAGGCCCCTGAGGCTCCAGCTGCTTCCCTTGGCGAGGCGATTGGCAGCGCACATCAGGCAGGCGCCCCTGACACAGATCGCCTTGACGCTCCGTCTTCGTCGCAGGTTGATCCCTGCGCCCGACTCTTGGGCCGCTTCCGCGTAGACTTTGAGGCCCTCCGGAAGAGAAGGGAGGCACTGGGCAACGATTACCCTTGTCGCCTGCTGAAGCATAGGAAGTACTTCGCCACTGATGAGTAAGCCTTCTCCTTTCCCAGCTCCCGATCCTTCTGTTGCTTTTACTGACCCTTGCTCCGCAGGCCCCTTCCAGCCGAGCTTGCGGAGACGGCTGAGGTGCCGTCCCCCTTGGCTTCGCCCCCTCCATCGTCCTCAAGCGCCCCGAGTAGCAGAGCCCTTGTGGTGAGGGCGATCGAAGAGGCGGACCGTCTCGAGGCGCATCATGGCCCTGCGCACCTCGCGATCCTATTCCGCAGGCCTTCTCGTGGCATAGCCAGCCTGCCGTGGGCTTCTCGCCTGGTCGTGGACTGCGATTGGCTGAGGCGCTCCCTGCGCTCTTCACCTGGGGACTGGCTGGCTCCAGGCCGGGCTTCTGGTGTGGCGTGCCCGCCGTCGCGAGGGTGCCAGCCCCCAGCCCCCAGCCCGGAGGGGGAGTGCTGATTCGTGGCCCCTGGCGCTTGCTTGGGGCAGATGATGGTGTGGAAGACGTGCTCGAGCGCGCTCGGGGGCGTCACGCTCTCCGCCAAGGATTCCTTCGAAGGGCAGCTGACGCAGTAAGCCTGCTTGGTGAGGAGCTTGCTGATGAAGACGCGCGCCTTGAGGCCGAGGGCCTGCGCCTGGCCGCAGAGAGGCGCGAGCTGGAGGGCCCCATCGCCCTTGCACGCCGTCAGCACGATCTTGACGATGCAGAGGCCAAGGCGTCGCTGGTGGCCTCTCGGGAGGCCCGATCTTGGGCCGCTGAGGAGGCCCGGGAAGCCGACCGGCAGCGAAAGGCGGCGGAGGAGCGGGCTCGGGAGCTCCTGGCCTGGTGCCACTCACTGGAGGAGCAAGTGGAGCTGCGCGAGGCAGCCCTCGCGTCGATGAAGGTGGCCTCTGGCGACTCAGCAGAGCTCCAGAAGCGTGAGGAGGCGCTGACGCTGGAAGCCGCCGAACGTACCCGCGAGTACGAGCGTCTGGAGACGAGGGAGCGCTTGGTGACGCAGGCGGAGGATGATGTCGCTGCACAGGAAGCCCGTGTCCTAGAGGAGGTCGGGCGTCGGGTGGTGATGGCGCATTTGAACCTCGAGCACGAGTTCGAGGAGAAGCTGGGGTTGATCCGGGCCGAGGCTGAAGGCAGGACTGCTACCTTGAGAGCCAAGCTGGAGGAGGTGACACGGTGGGTCGATGCTTTCTAGGCCGCCCTTGAGGTGGCAAAAGGTGAGTTAACCACCTCCCAGGCCGAGGTGCTCCTTCTTCGCCAGCGGGTGGAGGAGGCTGAGGCCGTCGCGCGCCAGAATGCGGATGAGATACGTCAGTGGCGGATCCTGGAGCATGAGCACGGCCCCATGCTCACCACGCTCCGGGAGAGAGCCAACACAGCCTTGGGCAACATCTGTGAGGCGGCTATTGGCGAGCCGCATGCAGTCAACTACGCTGGCAATCTTTAGTTCTTCACTGACATGGTGACGCAGCTGGAGGCGCGGTCGGTCAGGGCTGACAGGTTGGTGGAGGAGAGGAGCCGCGCCCTGCTCGGGCGTGCCTTTCCTCGCGTCTTCAGCCATCTCCAGAACATGGATCCCCACTTCGATTTCAACACCGCCATCGCCCCAGTCCCCCAGGCCGTCCGAGGCGACCTGGCGCACTGGGTGGAAGACAATGTGGATGCTCTTATCAGGGCCTTTGCTTCAGACAACGACAGCGTGATCGTAGCTGCCGACGAGGGCGGTGTGGCGAACGGCCCTGATGCTGCTGGCGGCGACGCGGACAGCGATGGCGAGTTCAGCAACGCCAGCAACGGCTCGGGTGGTGCTCTTGAGGACGCATTGGGGGATTTATCCGACTGATTGTGCATCGTTCCTGCTTCCTTATCCTGCATGAATAGAACTCAGGTTTTGGCCTGATGGCTGTGAGAGCATTTTGGAGGGGGAGCCCCTCATGTAAAACTTGTGTTCATCGTATTAGTAGATGCTACATTGCCCATGCGCCCGCGCCAAGTGGTTGGCTTAAGCGACGCGCTGGTCGGCTAGTTTACCTTTGTCCCATGCTGGCCCTGAGGTAGCCCGTGGGAGGTTGTGGTGTCCCGTGTGTTCCCTGATTGGATCCGTAGGACCTGCAGTTAAACACCCTCCTGAGAGGACGCGGCGGCGACTGTCTGGGCTGCGCGCAAGCTAGGCCTGACCCGGCTTGCGAGGGGCTCACGAGGGGAGGCAGCTGAGGCGAAGTGGTAACCAAAACGTGAGAAATTGCTCGAACGAGACTAAGCACCCCTTCCCCCAACACACGCAAATCTCAAATTCGAATCCAACTTGAATCCAGCGGGGGAAAGCGACAACCAAAGGGAAAAGCAACGAAAGCAGACAAAAGGCCACGTCCGGCACCTAATCTAGTCTTGGACGTCTTCTCACCAGCGCGGAGCTAAGTGCTGCCACTAGGCATGGGAGGGAGCCCCAGGGCCTGAGGCCGGCACCCCTGAGACTCCGGGGCGTGTACAGCCCCACTCATTATTACGTGAGAGTGTCACGGGGCGGCGAGCTTCACAGGCACTAGGCCTTCTTCACAGGTACTGGCCTTGCTTCATATCGCCAGATGAGGGCCCCGCCTTGCGCCACACTCTAGTGCCATCAACGACGACCGGAAACCAGGACGCCGCCGATGGGGTAGAACGGTCGCCAGCGGTTCCCCCAACGACCACGGGTCCTCCGCCAGGGGCAGGCCCTGAGGCACCTCCCCAGCAGAGGGCCTACCTCCTGAGAACACCTTGCTCCGAATGCCGCGGTGGTGATGTCGGATCTCGGCCCCTCTCCTGCAGCCCCCTGCGCCTCCTCCTGAGGGGTAGGAGACTGTGGGAGCGGGGCAGCTGCTCGCTGTGGCGACCTGCACCTCCTACGATCCATGGTTAGCGTATGCCTACTCCTAAAGAATTAGCGGTACCGGATAATCGTTGCCTCCAGCGTGGCCAGTGGGACTGTCCTGGGGCTCCTGGAAAGGCTCAGCTTCTGGTGCCTCGTCCCCCCAGCTTGGGCTGAGGAGCGAGCCTTGTTCGCTCTCGTGAGGGTGTCCTTGGTCCATCATGAGGGGCACGTATTCCTCTGGCGCCGTCATCCCGAAGGCCACACCGTAGTGCTCCGCGTGCCACACGGTCCTGCCTGACGCGCCCACCGTGGGGTGGCAGCGCGGCTGTCCACTGGGGCCGCGGGTCGCGTCCAGTCCTTCTTCTTCACGGACCGGGAGCGGGGGCAGCGCCGCTGCCGGTCCGGTGCTGACAGCTTTGCTAGCATTGGAGTAGCCTTGGAGCCCGCGGGCGCGCGCGGAGCCCCCGCGCAGGCTGCCCTGGGCTTGAGATGGGAGCTGGGTGCAGAAGGGGTGAGCCCTCGAGGCGGCGAAGCCCAGGAGCTCTGCCACCCGCTCCAGCAGCACGTCGCGGCCGCCCTCCAGCAGCCTGCACTGCAGCAGCCCTCGGGCCACTATGAGCGCGGCCCTTGAGTTCGCCTGCTCCCGGCGGGTGTACGGTGTCATGGTCGCGGCGTGATTGGAGGCCCTTGCTGTCGACCGCGCCTGCCGTGGTGTGAGAGCTGTCGAAGCCTGTCCCCGTCACCCGCGGCCCGCAGCGCCCTGCGGACCGCGGGCTGCCTGGGGCATGGGGCCGCCCGAGGCGAGCGGCTCTGCGCTGGCGGGCCACGCCGCCCATGGATCTGGGTTGCCCGCCTGGTCGCCGGACATGTTGATGATGACGCGACGGGGCACGAAGCGGTAGAAGGTGGATTCCGGCGCACCCCTACCTAGCGCGCCAAATGTCGGATTTCGGGTTCCGGCAGACCCTTGAGGTTTGAACACTGGGGTGCGCACGGAGATTTCGCCTCCTACCTACCTGCACCCCTCCGCCTCGCTAAGATCTAAGCTATGGAAGGAACAACACAAGAGACACAGGGTTTATACTGGTTCGGGCCACCGTTGTGGTGTAATACCCTACTCCAGTGTGTGGTGTGGTGGATTGCCTCTTGGGCTGATGATGAGGAACAATACAAGGAAGAACAGCCTCGTGAGGGTCTGTTCTTGGCTGGGGCGATGAACTACTGTGAGGAGTTCAATCACCCTTCTCTCTCTCTCTCTGCTCTCTCCTTTTTTCCCTCTCTCTTTTTCCTCTCTGCCCCCTTTGCCCTGTGGGTGGCTGGTCCCATTTATAGAGGCCCTGGTCCTCTTCCCAAATATCGAGCAAGAAGGGAGCCAACAATGGCGGCTAATTTGAAGGGGGGCAGCTAGTACTAGCTATCCTGACAAAAGTAGTCTTCGCCTGCACAAAGCTCTGGTGGTGACGCCGTCTTGGGCTCCACAATGACCTCCGTCTTGTAGTCATCCTGGTCTTGGGTCTTGTTGCACCGAAATGGCAACCTTTGCCTGATGCCTCGGTACTCCGCGGCTGCGCTTGCTCCCTTTGCACCGAAGAGGAAAGGACGACACTACGCGGGCTGGCACCCGCCTGGCGCCTTTGGTCGTCATGGCTTGCGTCACGGGCACCTCGTGAGGTACCCCGCCTTGATCTCTTCGCCTCCTCGCGAGCCAGCCTGATGAGGCCGTGACTGAGGAAGCTCTGTGTCGTCCACCCCGCGAGGCTTGGCCCCTCGTGAGGGTCTTGGGTCTGTGTTGATGAAGATGGGCCGTGCTGGGCCCCCCTTTGAGCCACGCCGCAGGCAGGCAAGTCTGGGGACCCCCGTTCCCAGAACACCGACACTAGCCTCTAGTGGTGTTATGTGAACGTCGACTACATAACACTTCACCATTATTTGGGCCTAGAGGAAGGCATTGGGAAGTAATAAGTAGATGATGGGTTGCTTGAGTGACAGAAGCTTAAACCCTAGTTTATGCGTTGCTTCGTAAGGGGCTGATTTGGATCCACATGTCTCATGCTATGGTTAGGTTTACCTTAATACTTTTGTTGTAGTTGCGGATGCTTGCAATAGAGGTTAATCATAAGTGGGATGCTTGTTCAAGTAAGAACAGAACCCAAGCACCGGTCCACCCACATGTCAAATTATCAAAGTACCGAACGCGAATCATATGAACATGATGAAAACTAGCTTGACGATATTCCCATGTGTACTCGGGAGCGCTTTTCCTTATATAAGAGTTTGTCCAGGCTTGTCCTTTGCTACAAAAAGGATTGGGCCACCTTGCTGCACTTTATTTACTTTTGTTACTTGTTGCTCGTTACAAATTATCTTATCACAAAACTATCTGTTACCACTTATTTCAGTACTTGCAGAGAATACCTTGCTGAAAACCGCTTATCATTTCCTTCTGCTCCTCATTGGGTTCGACACTCTTACTTATCGAAAGGACTACGATAGATCCCCTATACTTGTGGGTCATCCATCATCCCCTCCCACTTGGGAAAGATCCGACCTTGGATTGAAAACCAAGTCACCATGGGAAAGAGATGGCATCTCCGTGTTGTAGAGGACGTTAACCAAGTACTCATCATCTTGAAGCTTGAAATGGGCACTCTCCAATGTCGCACCGACGTGTGGTTCCTTCAAAAGGAGCATGGACAACAAACACTTGGAAAAACAAATGTCGTTAGCATTAGTGCAAAACCAATCATTCAAGAGGCGATTCACCTAACAAGTGTTGTTATCAAGCATACTATATGGTGTAACAAAGGATTGTGGCATGTCATTGAAGCATATGAATTGAGCACAATCATGGACATCATGGAAACAATCATGCAAATGGGAGGTAGAGATGTTAATATGTTTGACAAGAGAACAAGCATCTACCTCAAGATCAAAGCAAACATGAAGGAAATATGCCCTAGAGGCAATAATAAAGTTATTATTTATTTCCTTATTTCATGATAAATGTTTATTATTCATGCTAGAATTGTATTAACCGAAAACATAATACATGTGTGAATACATAGACAAACAGAGTGTCACTAGTATGCCTCTACTTGACTAGCTCGTTGATCAAAGATGGTTATGTTTCCTAACCATAGACATGAGTTGTCATTTGATTAACGGGATCACATCATTAGGAGAATGATGTGATTGACTTGACCCATTCCGTTAGCATAGCACTTGATCATTTAGTTTGTTGCTATTGCTTTCTTCATGACTTATACATGTTCCTATGACTATGAGATTATGCAACTCCCGTTTACCAGAGGACCACTTTGTGTGCTACCAAACATCACAACGTAACTGGGTGTTTATAAAGGTTCTCTACAGGTGTCTCCAAAGGTAGTTGTTGGGTTGGCGTATTTCGAGATTAGGATTTGTCACTCCGATTGTCGGAGAGGTATCTCTGGGCCCACTCGGTAATGAACATCACTATAAGCCTTGCAAGCATTGCAACTAATGAGTTAGTTGCAAGATGATGTATTGCGGAACGAGTAAAGAGACTTGCCGGTAACAATATTGAACTAGGTATTAAGCTACCGACGATCGAATCTCGGGAAAGTAACATACCGATGACAAAGAGAACAACGTATGTTGTTATGCGGTTCGACTGATAAAGATCTTCGTAGAATATGTGGGAGCCAATATGAGCATCCAGGTTCCACTATTGGTTATTGACCGGAGACGTGTCTCGGTCATGTCTACATTGTTCTCGAACCCGTAGGGTCCGCACGGTTAAAGTTTCGATGATAGTTATATTATGAGTTTATGAGTTTTGATGTACCGAAGGAGTTCAGAGTCCCGGATGAGATCGAGGACATGATGAGGAGTCTCGAAATGGTCGAGACGTAAAGATCGATATATTGGACGACTATATTCGGACATCGGAAAGGTTCCGAGTGATTCGGGTATTTATCGGAGTACTGGAGAGTTACGGGAATTCGCCGGAGAGTATATGGGCCTTATTGGGCCATACGGGAATAGAGGAGAGAGGCCAAAAGGAAGGAGGCGCGCGGCCCCCCTCTGGTCCGAATTGGACAAGGGGTGCAGCCCCCTTTTCCTTCTTCCTCTCCTCCTCTTTCCTTCTCTCCTACTCCAACAAGGAAAGGAGGAGTCCTACTCCCGGTGGGAGTAGGACTCCCCCCTTGGTGCGCCCTCCTCCTAGGCTGGCCGCCTCCCCCCTTGCTCCTTTATATACGGGGGCAGGGGGCACCCCATGGACACAACAATTGATCATTGATCTCTTAGCCGTGTGCGGTGCCCCCCTCCACCATAGTCCTCGATAATATTGTAGTGGTGCTTAGGCGAAGCCCTGCGACAGTAGAACATCAAGATCGTCACCACGCCGTCGTGCTGACGGAACTCTTCCCTGACATTCTGCTGGATCGGAGTCCGGGGATCGTCATCGAGCTGAACATGTGCTAGAACTCGGAGGTGCCGTAGTTTCGGTGCTTGATCGGTCGGGCCGTGAAGACGTACGACTACATCAACCGCGTTGTGCTAACGCTTCCGCTTTCGGTCTACGAGGGTACGTAGACAACACTCTCCCCTTTCATTGTTATGCATCACCATGATCTTGCGTGTGCATAGGAAAATTTTGAAATTACCACGTTCCCCAACAGTGGTATCCGAGCCTAGGTTTTATGCGTTGATGTTGTGCACGAGTAGAACACAAGTGAGTTGTGGGTGATATAAGTCATACTGCTTACCAGCATGTCATACTTTGGTTCGGCGGTATTGTTGGATGAAGCGGCCCGGACCAACATTACGCGTACGCTTACGCGAGACTGGTTCTACCGACGTGCTTTGCACACAGGTGGCTGACGGGTGTCAGTTTCTCCAACTTTAGTTGAACCAAGTGTGGCTACGCCCGGTCCTTGCGAAGGTTAAAACATCACCAACTTGACAAACTATCGTTGTGGTTTTGATGCGTAGGTAAGAACGGTTCTTGCTAAGCCCGTAGCAGCCACGTAAAACTTGCAACAACAAAGTAGAGGACGTCTAACTTGTTTTTGCAGGGCATGTTTTGATGTGATATGGTCAAGACATGATGCTAAATTTTATTGTATGAGATGATCATGTTTTGTAACTGAGTTATTGGCAACTGGCAGGAGCCATATGGTTGTCGCTTTATTGTATGCAATGCAATTGCGTTGTAATGCTTTACTTTATCACTAAGCGGTAGCGATAGTCGTGGAAGCATAAGATTGGCGAGACGACAACAATGCTACGATGGTGATCAAGGTGTCGCGCCGGTGACGATGGTGATCATGACGGTGCTTCGGAGATGGAGATCACAAGCACAAGATGATGATGGCCATATCATATCACTTATATTGATTGCATGTGATGTTTATCTTTTATGCATCTTATCTAGCTTTGATTGACGGTGGCATTATAAGATGATCTCTCACTAAATTTCAAGATAAAAGTGTTCTCCCTGAGTATGCACCATTGCGAAAGTTCATCGTGCCCAGACACCACGTGATGATCGGGTGTGATAAGCTCTACGTCCATCTACAACGGGTGCAAGCCATTTTTGCACACGCAAAATACTCAGGTTAAACTTGACGAGCCTAGCATATGCAGATATGGCCTCGGAACAGTGAGACCGAAAGGTCGAGCGTGAATCATATTGTACATATGATCAACATATTGATATTCACCAATGAAAGCTACTCCATTTCACGTGATGATCAGTTATGGTTTAGTTGATTTGGATCACGTGATCACTTAGAAGATTAGAGGGATGTCTTTCTAAGTGGGAGTTCTTAAGTAATATGATTAATTGAACTTAAATTTATCATGAACTTAGTCCTGGTAGTATTAGCATATCTATGTTGTAGATCATTAGCTCGCGTTTAGCTCCCCTGTTTTATTTTTGATATGTTCCTAGAGAAAACTAAGTTGAAAGATGTTAGTAACAATGATGCGGATTGGATCCGTGATCTGAGGTTTATCCTCATTGCCGCACAGAAGAATTATGTTCCTAATGCACCGCTAGGTGACAGACCTATTGCAGGAGCACATGCAGACGTCATGAACGTTTTAGCTAGCTCAGTATGATGACTACTTGATAGTTTAGTTCACCATGCTTAACGGCTTAGAATCGGGACTTCAAAGATGTTTTGAACGTCATGGACCATATGAGATGTTCGAGGAGTTGAAGTTAATATTTTAAGAAAATACCTGAGTTGAGAGATATGAAATCTCCAACAAGTTCTATAGCTAAAAGATGGAGGAGAATAGCTCAAGTAGTGAGCCTGTGCTCAGATTGTCTGGGTACTGCAAACGCTTGAATCAAGTGGGAGTTAATCTTCCAGATAAGATAGTGATTGACAGAATTCCCTAGTCACCATCACCAAGTTAGTTGAGCTTTGTGATGAACTATAATATGCAAGGGATAACGGAAACCATTCCCAAGCTCTTCGTGATGCTGAAATCGACGAAGGTAGAAATCAAGAAAACCATCAAGTGTTGATAGTTAACAAGACCACTAGTTTCAAGAAAAGGGAAAAGGGAAGAAGGGGAACTTCAAGAAGAACGGCAAGCGAGTTGCTGCTCAAGTGAAGAAGCCCAAGTCTGGACCTAAGCATGAGACTGAGTGCTTCTACTGCAAAGGAACTGGTCACTGGAAACGGAATTGCCCCAAATATTTGGCGGATAAGAAGGATGGCAAATTGAACAAAGGTATATTTGATATACATGTTATTGATGTATACTTTACTAGTGTTCATAGCAACCCCTCGGTATTTGATACTGGTTCAGTTGCTAAGAGTAGTAACTCGAAACGGGAGTTGCAGAATGAACAGAGACTAGTTAAGGGTGAAGTGACGATGTGTGTTGGAAGTGGTTCCAAGATTGATATGATCATCATCACACACTCCCTATACTTTCGGAATTAGTGTTGAACCTAAATAAGTGTTATTTGGTGTTTGCTTTGAGCATGAATATGATTTGATCATGTTTATTGCAATACGGTTATTCATTTAAGTAAGAGAATAAATTGTTGTTCTGTTTACATGAATAAAACCTTCTATGGTCCTACACCCAATGAAAATGGTTTGTTGGATCTCGATTGTGGTGATACACATTCTCATAATATTGAAGCCAAAAGATGCAAAGTTAATAATGATAGTGCAACTTATTTGTGGCACTGCCGTTTAGGTCATATTGGTGTAAAGCGCATGAAGAAAATCCATGCTGATGGGCTTTTGGAATCACTTGATTATGAATCAGTTGATGCTTGTGAACCGTGCCTCATGGGCAAGATGACCAAGAGTCCGTTCTCCGGAATAATGGAGCAAGCAACTGACTTATTGGAAATAATACATACTCATGTATGCAGTCCGATGAATGTTGAGGCTCGCGGCGGGTATCGTTATTTTCTGAACTTCACAGATGATTTGAGAAGATATGGGTATATCTACTTGATGAAACATAAGTCTGAAACATTTGAAAAGTTCAAAAACTTCAGAGTGAAGTGGAAAATCATCGTGACAAGAAAATAAAGTTTCTACGATCTGACCGCAGAGACAAATATTTGAGTTACGAGTTTGGTCTTCAATTAAAACAATGTGGAATAGTTTCACAAAATCGTGCCACCTGGAACACCACAGCATAATGGTGTGTCCGAACGTCATAACCGTACTATTATTGGATATGGTGCAATCTATGATGTTTCTTACCGATTAACCACTATAGTTTTGAGGTTATCCATTAGAGACAGCTACATTCATGTTAAATAGGGCACCATCTAAATCCATTGAGACGACACCGTATGAACTATGGTTTGGCAAGAAACCTAAGCTATCGTTTCTTAAAGTTTGAGGTTGCAATGCTTATGTGAAAAAGTTTCAACCTGATAAGCTAAAACCCAAATCAGAGAAGTGCGTCTTCATAGGATACCCAAAAAGAAAATGTTGGGTACACCTTCTATCACAAATCCGAAGGGAAGATATTCATTACTGAGAATGGATCCTTTCTAGAGAAGGAGTTTCTCTCGAAAGAAGTGAGTGGGAGAAAAGTAGAACTTGATGAGGTAACTGTACCTGCTCCCTTATTGGAAAGTAGTTCATCATAGAAATCTGTTCCTGTGACTACTACACCAATTAGTGAGGAAGCTAATGATGATGATCATGTAAACTTCAGATCAAGTTACTACCGAACCTAGTAGGTAAACCAGAGTGAGATCCACACCAGAGTGGTACGGTAATCCTGTTCTGGAAGTCATGTTACTAGACCATGACGAACTTGCGAGCTATGAGGAAGCGATGATGAGCCCAGATTCCGCGAAATGGTTTGAGGTCATGAAATCTGAGATGAGATCCATGTATGAGAACAAAGTATGGACTTTGATTGACTTGCCCAATGATCGGCGAGTCATTGAGATTAAATGGATCTTCAAGAGGAAGACGGACGCTGATAGTAGTGTTACTATCTACAAAGCTAGAATTGTCGCAAAAGGTTTTCGACAAGTTTAATGTGTTGACTACGATGAGAGTTTCTCACTCGTATCTATGCTTAAGTCTGTCCGAATCATGTTAGCAATTGCCGCATTTTATGAAATCTGGCAAATGGATAAACAAAATTGCATTCCTTAATGGATTTATTAAAGAAGAGTTGTATATGATGCAACCAGAAGGTTTTGTCAATCCTAAAGGTACTAACAAAATATGCAAGCTCCAGTGATCCATCTATGGACTGGTGCAACCATCTCGGAGTTGGAATATACACTGTGATAAGTTAATCAAAGCATATAGTTTTATGCATATAGTTTTATACAGACTTGCGGTGAAGCCTATATTTACAAGAAAGTGAGTGGGAGCACTACAACATTTCTGATAAGTATATGTGTATGACATATTGTTGATCAGAAATAATGTAGAATTATTCTGCAAAGCATAAAGGAGTGTTTGAAAGGAGTTTTTCAAAGAAAGACCTCGGTGAAGCTGCTTACATATTGAGCAACAAGATCTATAGAGATAGATCAAGACGCTTGATAAGTTTTCAATGAGTACATACCTTGACAAGATTTTGAAGTAGTTCAAAATGGAACAGTCAAAGAAGGAGTTCTTGCCTGTGTTACAAAGGTGTGAAGTTGAGTAAGCCTCAAAACCCGACCACAGCAGAAGATAGAGACAGAATGAAAGTCATTCCCTATGCCTCAGCCATAGGTTCTATAAAGTATGCCATGCTGTGTACCAGATCTATTGTATACCCTACACTGAGTTTGGCAAGGGAGTACAATAGTGATCTAGGAGTAGATCAGAGGACATTGGTCAAAATTATCCTTAGTGGAATAAGGATATGTTTCTCGATTATGGAGGTGACAAAAGGTTCGTCGTAAAAGGTTACGTCGATGCAAGTTTTGACACTGATCCAGATGACTAAAAGTCTCAATCTGGATACATATTGAAAGTGGGAGCAATTAGCTAGAGTAGCGCAGTGCAGAGCATTATTGACATAGAAATTTGCAAAATACTTACGGATCTGAATGTGGCAGACCCGTTGATTAACTTCTCTCACAAGCAAAACATGATCACACCTTAGTACTCTTTGGGCGTTAATCACATAGCGATGTGAACTAGATTATTGAATCTAGTAAACCCTTTGGGTGTTGGTCACATGACGATGTGAACTATGGGTGTTGATCACATGGTGATGTGAACTATTGATGTTAAATCACATGGCGATGTGAACTAGATTATTGACTCTAGTGCAAGTGGGAGACTGAAGGAAATATGCCCTGGAGGCAATAATAAAGTTATTATTTATTTCCTTATTTCATGATAAATGTTTATTATTCATGCTAGAATTGTATTAACCGGAGACATAATACATGTGTGAATACATAGACAAATAGAGTGTCACTAGTATGCCTCTACTTGACTAGCTCGTTGATCAAAGATGGTTATGTTTCCTAACCATAGACATGAGTTGTCATTTGATTAACGGGATCACATCATTAGGATAATGATGTGATTGACTTGACCCATTCCGTTAGCATAGCACTTGATCGTTTAGTTTGTTGCTATTGCTTTCTTCATGACTTATACATGTTCCTATGACTATGAGATTATGCAACTCCCGTTTACCAGAGGACCACTTTGTGTGTGACCAAACGTCACAACGTGACTGGGTGATTATAAAGGTGCTCTACAGGTGTCTCCAAAGGTAGTTGTTGGGTTGGCGTATTTCGAGATTAGGATTTGTCACTCCGATTGTCGGAGAGGTATCTCTGGGCCCACTCGGTAATGCACATCACTATAAGCCTTGCAAGCATTGCAACTAATGAGTTAGTTGCGGGATGATGTATTACGGAACGAGTAAAGAGACTTGCCAGTAACGATATTAAACTAGGTATTAAGATACCGACGATCGAATCTCGGGCAAGTTACATACCGATGACAAAGGGAACAACGTATGTTGTTATGTAGTTTGACCGATAAAGATCTTCGTAGAATATGTGGGAGCCCATATGAGCATCCAGCTTCCGCTATTTGTTATTGACCGGAGACGTGTCTCGGTCATGTCTACATTGTTCTCGAACCCGTAGGGTTCGCACGCTTAAAGTTTCGATGACAGTTATATTATGAGTTTATGAGTTTTGATGTACCGAAGGAGTTCAGAGTCCCGGATGAGATCGGGGACATGACGAGGAGTCTCGAAATGGTCGAGACGTGAAGATCGATATATTGGATGACTATATTCGGACATCAGAAATGTTCCGAGTGATTCGGGTATTTATCGGAGTACCGGAGAGTTACGGGAATTCGCCGGGGAGTATATGGGCCTTTTTGGGCCATACAGGAATAGAGGAGAGAGGCCAAAAGGAAGGAGGCGCGCGCCCCCCCTCTGGTCCGAATTGGACAAGGGGTGCAGCCCCCTTTTCCTTCTTCCTCTCCTCCTATTTCCTTCTCTCCTACTCCAACAAGGAAAGGAGGAGCCCTACTCCCGGTGGGAGTAGGACTCCCCCCTTGGTGCGCCCTCCGCCTAGGCCTGCCGCCTCCCGCCTTGCTCCTTTATATACGGGGGCAGGGGGCACCCCATGGACACAACAATTGATCATTGATCTCTTAGCCGTGTGCGGTGCCCCCCTGTACCATAGTCCTCGATAATATTGTAGTGGTGCTTAGGCGAAGCCCTGCGACAGTAGAACATCAAGATCATCACCACGCCGTCGTGCTGACGGAACTCTTCCCCGACATTCTGCTGGATCGGAGTCCGGGGATCATCATCGAGCTGAACGTGTGCTAGAACTCGGAGGTGCCGTAGTTTCGGTGCTTGATCGGTCGGGCCGTGAAGACGTACGACTACATCAACCGCGTTGTGCTAAAGCTTCCGCTTTCGGTCTACGAGGGTACGTAGACAACACTCTCCCCTCTCATTGCTATGCATCACCATGATCTTGCGTGTGCGTAGGAAATTTTTGAAATTACTACGTTCCCCAACAAAACATGCATAAAGCGCTCAAAAAATGGTCGATAGTAGGCATAAGAGTCGTTTACAACATCAAATAGAATAAAGTGTCTAAACACATGGGTCAAGTGCAAGACAATCCAAGCATAACGTGCATAGGGTGTAGTGAGTATAGTATGGCACTCAACACAATAGAAAGAGAAATTGTTCATCATGTGTGAGGCAATCATGTCAATAATGTGACATGCAATGGGACATGGCATATGTGAAGAAATTACATTTGTTGCAACCACACATGTAATAGGAGCGAGTAATCCAAGAATTGGATGCAACACACAAGGTATATATGTCATGAGGCATGGCAATGCGGAAATCATGAGTGTAAGCAATATCTCGAACATGCGTGCAAATGGTGCAAGCAACACATGAAGTATGATCGACAATATTCATGCTCATGGTTTGGGGATTCTCAAAAGAGAAGGATATCACCTTGAAGGCATGTCCTCGTGCGTCCCTCACAATGCCGAAGCACAAGCAAGTATGATGTAGAAGCGTCATGGTAGAAGGTGGCTCGCTCTCAAGAGCTCGAATGGTCAACTCACGTGAAGTGGAAGTCGACACGAAGTCCATGTTTCCTACACATTCACAAAACAAAACAAAGAACGTATACGCATGGTAGATAAACACATTATCCATCATGATGGTTCTCATCTTTTGCATAACCATTAGAATCACAAGTGCGTGAATAATATGATGCAACAATGGCGATATTCATGGCACTAGGTATATGGTGCAAATAAGTAAGGCAAGCATGCTTCACAAGAAATATGTCAAAATCTCCAAATATATGCGAGAATGTTGTGGGTGCAATCTCATTATCAAGACTAAAGGCATTGTTGCACTCAATACATGGCAAATCATCTAACATGAGAGAGGAAACATATGGAGAGATATGACAAGAAGCAATAACAATCATGTGCAAAGCATGGCAATAGGAGCTATCAACCGCATGAAATGAGCAAGTATGAATCATAGGTGATGCAACATAGCAATTGATCATGTCGTGCAAACTAGTGGAGCGAAGATGCATCACACTAGAGGAAATCATGGCAATCATGTCATGTGAGCAAATAGTAGGCATAGATAATGCACATGACATATCGCAAGTACGAACACAAAGTGAGATCATAGTATCATCATAGGAATGGCTCATAAGTGGAACATGGCAATAACAAGCGATATCTCCACCAAGATTGCAAATACACATACAAGTACTAGAATCAGTCATCATGTGTAATGCAAAGCATGGGTCACAAATGCATGACAAAGGCATATGAATTATCATATCAAGCATAGTGAGCATGGCAATATGGGCAAATAATATGTAATGTAGAATAACCCATAACTGTGTGAGGGCCATGTAGAAGAAATGCGCGAAGTCTTTACACGAACAGAGCGGTGGGGAAGACAATCCATGGGATCCCAAGTCATCATTTCTCTCTAGATCTCGTTTTGTTAACTCATGGGATTGTGAGGTTGACAAGTAAGCATGGGTACCTAAACAACAAATACACAAACCAAAGAAATTGTGTGTGTGGTAAATGTACACATCATCCATCATGATATGTATGTGCACGTGAGAGTTAGCACAAGACAAGCATCGCTCAAAAAATTTGGAAGCATAGTGTCGTGGGTTTGTCACGGCATATGTCCTTGTGAAAGGACTTAGTCGTGGAGCCATCGCTACGGGTTAGCTTTAAGGGGTTAAACCGGACAAAGGGACACGGGAAATTTTATACTAGTTCGGCCCCTTCGAGGAAGGTAAAAGCCTACGTCTAGTTGTGATTGGTATTGCTAGGGTTTCGAAGGCCAGGGAGCGAATCCGCTTTGTCTGGCTCTCAAGTTGCTGTCTGTTGTCCTGAACCGCTGCCAGGTCGTCCCCTTATATACATGGGCGGCGCCCGTCGGTTTACAGAGTCCCGAGACCGGCTCATAAACGTGTCAGGTTTGGTCTCCACTCTTTCTATCATACAATACAAGTTTCATACAATTGCCGGTTCACGACTATGGGCCTTAAACCGGTTCTTGTCCCTGGACCTTTCCTCTTCTGTCTACATGGGCTTCAAGAATAATCAACTACAGATGAAGTTAACCCGGCCTTTCCTGGCCGGTTTACGCCCAGTAGTAATATCCCCAACATTAGGCCCCAGATTGATTTGAACAGGTTCATGTCAATCCTTAGTGAAAACTTCGTCTTCAACATCTTCTCATAATTTAGTAAACCGCCGTGACATCATCTTCTCGGATCGTGGTAAACCGTCGTGATGTCACCTGTTTAAAAACTGTGTATGACACATCTTCATTAATGGGTCTCCGACAATCGAGGCGATAGCTCCGCCTTACTTCCAATTTTTGGGCCCCTCGATTTTCGTGCCTGACACTTATCCCTTGCCTTTATAAATAGGACCGAGGGGTCATTTTCACCTTTTCCCCCTCGTGCCTCTTCGCGTCGTCCTCCTTGCGCTGCTCAGCCTCTGGAGCTCCGCCGCCACCATCGACCGTCGCCTCTGTTCCGACCCTGGCCGCTGCATCACCCTGAACGCACCAGAATACTACGGCGTCTTTCCGCTTCCTCACCAGCTCCGGTAAGTTCTCTTGCTTTTTTCGCCAAAGATCTGTTCTAGGGTTTCGACATTTTTTGCAGTTCTTCCGAAGTTCATCAGTGCTTCAGTGCTGTTCTTCCCTGTTCTGCCTTTAGTATGTAGATGGACACTTCGTGCTTTGACGTATCCCTTGGCGTAGCTAACCTACCTTTGTCATCACAAATCTTTATGCGCAAAGAACTGATCTAGTCCTTCATAAATTGCTTCAGTTCTGCACCCCTTCTAGATCCAATTATTTTTGCTTTTCTGTCTTATCTTAGATCCGAAAATTTTATATGTCACTGTGAGATCTTTTTCTATGTTCCTGTGAGATCCGTTTCTCCTTGCACCAATATAGGCGGTTTAACCTTGTATAAGCAGTCTATGCCATTAGCCCTCTGATAAACCGGAGGAGCATTTTACCTTCATAATTATACTCCGGTTTACCAGTGTCTGAGTAATCCTGTGCTAGTATTACCTTTTTCTCTGATTGCATTAGTCTCCGGTTTATACCATTTCACATACCAGTATGTTTCTTACTCCCGTATCTCTTGCATATAATCATGCATAATTTATAAACTGGCCTTTCATTTTTAGCTTGTTTGCTTCGCAATGGCCAAACAATTCACTGCCTGCAACTGGGCTCGTTCCCGGGTTACTGAGACTCAGTTGAATGAGATGGTTAGCATCGGCTCCCTGCCTAAGAAAACTGAGATCAAATGGCGAGTTCTAGGAACAGAAAATCCTCCAACCCCAAGGCAGGGCGAGGTGGTGGTCTTTGTTGATCATATAGGCCGTGGCTTCAAACCGCCAGGGTCAAAGTTTTATCGAGATGTGCTTGCCAGTTTCCAACTTCATCCACAAGATATTGGTCCCAACTCGGTTTCCAACTTTTGCAACTTCCAGGTCTTCTGTGAAGTATATTTACAAGAAGAACCAACTGCAGAACTGTTCCGGGATTTCTTTCACTTAAACCGGCGCACAGAGTTTGTAAATGGCCCGAACACAGAACTTGGTGGTGTCTCGATTCAAAAGCGGAAAGAAGTTGAATTTCCTCATGCCAAACATCATAGCCACCCAAAGGAATGGAACCAAACATGGTTTTATTGCAGAGACACTTCCCTGAAGACGAAAATCCCCTGCCCGGCTTTCGTGACCACAGACTATCCAATACTCACCCCATGCCTCAACGCCTGAGCTCTTCAGAAAGGGCGAAATACGCTCCTCAACTCGCCAAACTCCGGGCCTTCATGGCAAACAGTTTAACATGCGTGGACTTTGTGCGCTGTTGGATATCCTGGAGTATTTTGCCGCTAAGCCGGCGTCCCGGTTTAATGTGTGAATATACCGGTGAGGTTGACGACCCTCAAAGCCATTGCAACATCCAATTATCTGAGGAAGAAGTCACTGAAGGTGTAAAGAAGATTCTGAATGAGTCATAACTGATCTGTAGTCAAACTGGTCTGAGTCCCTTCTATGCCAAGAACAAACCGCCTGCTGTAAGCATTATACTTCCTCTTCATCTCTAATATCTTTAACTTATGCAACCTGTAACCCTTCTTATTTATATGTAGGGTGATGACCCCTTCTGGAAAAGGAAAACCATAGAGAAAGCGGCAAAACCAACTGGAGATAAAGCGGTCAAGCCATCCCGCCCAAAGACCAAAGCCGTAAAACGGACGTCAAACGGAAAACGGCTGACCGGATTAATATGGAGCTTGATGATGATACTGACGATCCAGAAGTTGAGGTAGAACTTGACTCACTTGGCTCTCTTTTCTGCAACGCCCCGGATATAACTTTCCCAATTTGTACTCCAACTCTTGCTGTTTCCGGCGTTAAGTTACATTTATTTCCTCGGGTTCGGGTCTTTGTCTCCGTGTGTTGTTATCATTGTCATGCATCTCATATCATGTCTTCATGTGCATTGCATTTGTATATGTGTTCATCTCATGCATTCGAGCATTTTCCCTGTTGTCCGTTTTGTATTCCGGCGCTTCGTTCTCCTTCGGTGGCCAATTCTAGCTTTCTTTCGTGTGAGGGGATTAAACATTTCCAGATTGGACCGAGACTTGCCAAGCGGCCTTGGTTTACTACCGGTAGACCGCCTGTCAAGTTTCGTATCATTTGGACTTCGTTTGATACTCCAACGGTTAACCGAGGGACCGAAAAGGCCTCGTGTGTGTGTTGCAGCCCAACACCCCTCCAATTTGGCCCAAAACTCACCAAACTCTGCTCCATCATCTAGAGCGTTCGATCATGATCGCGTGGCCGAAAACCGCACCTCATTTGGACTCTCCTAGCTCCCTCTATGCCTATAAATAGGTCCCCCTCGAAATATCCCGGATCCCCTCTCCCCGAAACCCTAAATCTCAGATCCGCGCCGTGCCGGACAAATATCCGCCGACGGACACGTCCGGCCTGCCCCCCCCCCCCCCGCCGCCACGTGTTGCCTCCCCACTGGTCCGCGCCGCCGCCCCACTTCGTCGCCGCCGCCGGCCCGGGAGGCCCAGGTCGGGCCCCCGAGGCCCACGTCGCCCCGCCGCCTCCTTCACGCACCGCGCCGCCTCTCCCTCGCGGCCGGCCGCCGGTGCCGCCGCGCTCCATTGCCGGTCTTCGCCACCCCGCCGCCGCAGGTCGCCGCCACCGCCCTTCTCCGGCCCTCCTCGTCGCCCCGCGCCGCCGAGACCCTCCGCCGCCACCACACCACGCCGCCCCGGCATCCTCCTCTCCTCCGGCCGGCGTGCCTCGCCAAGTCCGGCGACGAACTCCGGCGAGCTCCCCGGCCATCCTCGGTTCCCGTGCAGATCTCAGATCTAGATTCAAATTGGGTTGACTTTTTCCTCCGAACCCTAATTATTTTGCGATCTTTGACCTGCTATAACTCCGCATCCATAGCTCCGATTCATGCATATAGCATATCAAAATGTTCATCTCTGAGAGTACATCATTTCATCCCATTGCATCATTTTCATTTGAGCTCATCTTGATGCCCGAAATGCTGTTAGAAGAGGGCTACTTGAGTTAATTGTCAGATTTGCTACTCCATCTTAGGCATTTGTCATTTTTGCCATGATTATTGTGTGCATGTTATGACCTGAGGATCTACATATGTTTTGTTAAGGGTTTTGTCATCTTTCTAGAGGTGCAACACATGTATTTTTGTGATGTATGTGGTGACTAGTGCAAGCTTGCAAAGTGAGGCACTCGGTAAATCTGTTTTCAGGGACTTAGTATTTTCACCAAGTCCTGGGATTGTTTAGTTCATGGTGCCTTATGTTCGTGTTGTTTCCTAGTGATCCATGCCTCTTTTGAGGATGATCAGTAAAGGAGTTTTGTTAATATTGTAGTGCTCTACCCATCCATGTCTTTGTTTGCATTTATGGAGCACCCAAGCTTGAGTCAATCGAGCTCTACTTTTGCTTCGTTGTGAATCTGGGCAGATTGTCAACTTGTTTGCAATTTTGCCGATGTTATTGTAGTTGATCCGTGCATGTTATGCCATTGTTCTTGCCATGTCTAGCTTGCATTTTGTGCCTTGTTAATGGATGTATGCTTGTCTTGCCATGACTTGCACCGTAGTGAGTGCATCGAGCTCGTAAACATGCCTTTGTGAGTTATGTTTCAGCATGTCCCAGTTTTCACTAAGTCTGAAAACTGATTATGTTTTGCTATGTTCGTCTGCTTGTTAGTATATTTTTTGATCCCTTTTGGCTCAAGGTCACTAAGGGACTTTTGTTAAGCTTGTTGAGTAGCTCCATGCCATGTCTTTCTTTGCCATGTTCAGGTCCTGTAGCATGTTGTTTTGGTGCTCCGAAGAGGGCTATATGATCTGAAATTCCAGACAAGTGCTGATTTCACTAAGTCTGAGATCTGTTTACCATTTGCGTTTTTGCCATGCTTGTTTGAACCTCCTCATGGATGAATTGGCCGTAGCTCAGAGCTAGACTTTTGTTAAGAATCTTGAATGCTTCCCTGCCATGTATTTTTTGCCATGTTTGAGTGCTGTAGCATGTTCATCGCATTGCATTTAGATGCCTACTTGCTGTAAATCGCAGACCGGTGCCAATTTTGAATCGCTTGCCATTTCCAAACCGTAACTCCGATTCCGGCTTTCTTTATATCGTTTTCAAGCGATTTCATCTCATCTTTCCAGTGGCACACTTGGATTTCCAAGTTGAGGCCAGGTTCATGCATGTCCTGTCATATCTTGCATTTTGCATCCCGCATCGCATCCCGCATAGCATATCATCATTGCATCTTATTGATTGATCCTTGCACGTGGTTGATTGTGTCCTTGTTGCTTGTTTGTCTTGTTTGGGTAGAGCCGTGAGACGAGTTCGCTAACGAGGAGCCTATTGAGTTTGCTTTTGAGGATCCAGTCAACTCTGACAACTGTGCAGGCAAGATGATCATACCCTCGATATCACTACTATCTTTGCTATGCTAGTTTGCTCGCTCTTTTGCTATGCCAATGCTACGATGCCTACCTTTTGCTTGTCAGCCTCCCAAATTGCCATGTCAAACCTCTAACCCACCATGTCCTAGCAAACCGTTGATTGGCTATGTTATCGCTTTGCTCAGCCCCTCTTATAGCGTTGCTAGTTGCAGGTGAAGATTGGAGACCGTTCCTTATTGGAACATTTATTTACTTGTTGGGATATCATTATATTGACATGTTATCTTAATGCATCTATATACTTGGTAAAGGGTGGAAGGCTCGGCCTCTCGCCTAGTGTTTGGTTCCACTCTTGCCGCCCTAGTTTCCGTCATATCGGTGTTATGTTCCCGGATTTTGCGTTCCTTACGTGGTTGGGTTATAATGGAAACCCCTTGATAGTTCGCCTTGATTAAAGCTTTTCCAGCAATGCCCAACCTTGGTTTTACCATTTGCCACCTAGCCTTTTTTCCCTTGGGTTTCCGGAGCCCAAGGGTCATCTTATTTAAACCCCCCCGGGCCAGTGCTCCTCTGAGCGTTGGTCCACCTCGTCAGCCGCCAGTGGCTACCAGGGGCAACTCTGGGCTGGCCTACCGGAAGTTTGGACAATCTGAGTGTGCCCTGAGAACAAGATATGTGCATCTCCTATCGGGATTTGTCGGCACATTCGGGCGGTGTTACTGGTCTTGTTTTAACCTGTCGAAATGTCATGTTGTACTGGGATACCGAGTCTGATCGGAATGTCTCGGGTGGAGGTCTATTCCTTTGTTGACCGTGAGAGCTTTTCATGGGCTAAGTTGGGACTCCCCGGCAGGGATTTGAACTTTCGAAAACCGTGCCCGTGGTTATGGGCAGATGGGAATTTGTTAATGTCCGGTTGTAGATAAGTTGAACCTTAACTTAATTAAAATGAATCAACCATGTGTGTTACCGTGATGGCCTCTTCTTGGCGGAGTCCGGGAAGTGGACACGATGTTGGAGTAATGTTTGCGCAGGTTGCTCTCTAGTTTCTCGCTCGCGCTTTGCCTCCTCTTCTCGCTCTCGTTTGCGTATAAGGTAGCCACCATATATGCTAGTCGCTTGCTGCAGCTCCACATACATTTACCTTACCCTACCTATTAAGCTTAAATAGTCTTGATCACGAGGGTGCGAGATTGCTGAGTCCCTGTGGCTCACAGATTACTATTACACCAGATGCAGGTCCAGGTGATTCCGCTCCAGGTGACGCGTACGAGCTCAAGTGGGAGTTCGACGAGGACTCTCAGCGTTACTATGTTTCTTTTCCTGATGATTAGTAGTGGTGCCCAGTTGGGGGTGATCGGGACCATGTCGCTTGTTGGGTTATCTTTCATTTTGGCGCCGTAGTCGGGCCATGAGTGTTTGGATGATGTATGTTATTTATGTACTTGATTGATGTGGCGAGTGTAAGCCAACTATGTTATCCCTTTTATTTATCTATATTACATGGGATGTTTGTGATGATTGCCTGACTTGCGACATATGCCTTCAATGCGATTATGCCTCTAAGTCGTGCCTCGACACGTGGGAGATATAGTCGCATCAAGGGTGTTACAAGTTGGTATCAGAGCCTTCCCCAACCTTAGGAGCCCCATTGCTTGATCGTTTTTAGCAGCCGAGTTGTGTCTAGAAAAATGTTTTGAGTCAATTAGGAATTATATATCGGAGATTTTAGGAATTCTTTTTACTTCCCAGTTTCCTCATTGCTCTGGTAAGGCATCCTAACGTAGAGTTTTGACTCTTCTCTTCTCAAATTTCACTAAAAAAAATTAGGATCACGCGGGTATCTTGGAATCGTTCCGATGGTTTTATGATGAGAACATTGTCTTGGTGCCTCCTGTCAGGGGTTTAGTGGAAGTGTCCCGGGGAGTTGAGCTCTGAGGTGTTGTCATCATAATTTTATTGTTGAAATTCTGGAATACCTGAGATATTTCGCCGACATTGAAAATCTCTTTTATGTAGTTCGTTGGTGAGATAACCTCGACGCCACCCAGTACAGGGGCGGGAGTTCGGGAGTATCGCCATAACTTGTATAACGGATGCTTTTCGAAGGTTGAGGTAGATGGTTTCCGAAGGTTTCTTGGTTATGTGTTGAAGGATGGATACAACTGGATGTAGGAATTGCTAGTTTGGGTGAGATATTATGCTTCCCCTGTATCCCCAACACCTGATTGCATAACTGGAAAGGTTCGGGAGTTTCATAGGTGGGAATTCTTGTAGCTCTAGTTCTTATTCCACGGATATTGGTTTGAGATTGGGATTTCTTACCGATTATTCGTTCTTGATCCATACCTTGTTGATTTATTTATCTACCTTCATTCTACGTGGCTTCGCAATTTATGGATATGTGACCATTTCAAGAGGAATGCATTTGTTCATTTTGTTCGGATGTGAAGACTTTATGTTGCAATTTTCAGTCCGTTGGATTTAGCTTCTATATTTTGTCTATCAATGTGCTAATGGTGGTCAACCTCTTCAGGATGGCTCCTCCAACGCGCACGACTCCGAATCCAGATCCGCCACCACCTCCACCTCCTCCGGAGGCATGGCAAGCTGTGATGGCCGCAACCAATGCAAACACACAGTTGATCATGCAAATCCTCCAAGAGCGCAATCAAGCGAATCAAGGCAGTCAAGGGAGTTAAGGCAACAATCAGAACCACTTCGCTACACTGAACCAGTTCCTTGCTAATGGGCCAAAGACATTCAGCAATTGTGTTGAGGCATCCGATGCTGACGATTGGCTTGTGGATTCTGTGTAAGCATTTTGAGTGCAGCAACGTCAGGCCTGAAGATTTCATCAAGTTCGCTTCCTTCCAACTCAAAGATCAAGCTGCAGAATGGTTCCAGCAGTACAAGGATTCCAGAGGTGGACGTCTGATCACTTGGGATGATTTCCGCCGAGATTTCCGAGCTCATCACATCTCTCAAAGTGTGGTTGAAAGTAAGCGTGAGAATTCCGCAACTTGAAGCAAGGCTCTTTGTCTGTCTATGACTACAACAAGTTGTTCCAGAAGCTTGCCCGCTTTGCCAAGCAGGACGTACCTGATGAGAAGAGCATGATATACCAGTTCAGGGGTGGTCTCGGAGAAGAAATTCAGCTCGCTCTTGTCCTCTTTGAGCCGTTGAGATACGATGAGTTCTACAACATGGCACTGAAGCAAGAGGCTGCTCAGTTGTGGTGTGATGCTTCCAAGGAGCGAGTCAGAGACACTACGCCTTCTTCCTCTACTCAAGTGGCCAAGCAGCAGAAGTATTGGCTTCCTCCTCCTCCATTCCGTCAGCCATATCAGCAGAAGAGCAAAGGTGGCAGTGGTTCTTCCCACCCACCCAACCCTGGCTTTCAGAACAAGACTTCGTCTCAAGCTCCAAGATCGAGTGCTTCGTACCACCGCCCGCTTTTAGAGGTCACGTGCAACAAGTGCCAACAGAAGGGTCACTATGCCAACAAGTGTTTCAACCAGAGGCGTCTTCCTCCTCCTCCTGTGCGATCGGCAAGTACAGCTGTGGTCAAGCATAACCCCAAGCACGCCAAGGTCAACTTGATGAATGCAGCTCAGGCAGAGGACTCATCAGATGTGATCATGGGTAACCTTCCTGTTAACAATGTTCCCGCAAAAGTACTTTTTGATACTGGTGCATCGCATTGTTTCATCTCGAAGCCTTTTGCATCTAAGCATGAGTTGACTTCCCAAGTTATGCATAGTCTGTTAGCAGTGGTCTCTCCTGGTAAATGTTTGCTCGCTAACCACGAGATTCCAGATATTTCTATCATGATGGGTGATTTCAAGTTTCTGGCATCTCTAATGGTTCTTGGTAACTCAGATATTGATCTTATTCTCGGAATGGATTGGCTTTCTAAGCACAAGGCTCAGCTTGATTGCGCAGCCAGGCAGATTCAATTGACTCATTCATCTGAGGATGTAATTGTCTTTGCCGCCCGGGATAATACCATCCTTCTGTTTTCTCTCAACGAGAAGGGTGAACTCGATGCCATCTCGCAAATTCTAGTCGTTTGTGAATATCAAGACGTCTTTCCAGAAGAGCTTCCAGGAATGCCTCCGCACCGGCCAGTTGAATTCGTTATTGATCTTGAGCCCGGTACGGAACCTGTGTGCAAACGTCCTTACAAGCTCGGACCTGAAGAGTTGAAGGAGCTGAAGAAACAACTCGATGAGCAAGAGAGAATGCGTCTCATCCGGCCTAGTTCTTCTTCGTGGGGTTGTGGTGTTCTTTTTGTGAAGAAGAAGGATGGATCGGACCGACTCTAAGTTTATTACCGTCCATTGAACAAGAAGATCATCAAGAACAAATACCCACTTCCCAACATCAATGAGCTGTTCGAACAACTCAAAGGTGCCCAAGTATTCTCCAAGCTTGATCTCCGTATGGGTTATCATCAGATTCGAATCCGTGAGCAAGATATTCCCAAGACAGCTTTCAGAACCAGCTTTGGTTCATATGAATACACTGTCATGTCTTTTGGCCTCGTCAATGCTCCTCCGACGTTCTCTCGCATGATGAACTTCATCTTCAACGCCTACACCAATGACTTCGTTTTGGTCTATCTCGATGACATTCTGGTTTTCTCCAAGAACAAGGAAGATCATGCCAAGCACTTGCGTTTGGTTCTTGATAAGCTGAGGGAACACCAGTTCTACGCCAAGTTCTCCAAGTGCGAATTTTGGCTCGATGAGGTTCTTTATCTTGGTCATATCATCTCTGCCAAGGGCATTGCCGTAAATCCTGAGAAGGTGTCTGCAATTGTGAATTGGGAACCTCCTCGGAACGTGAAGCAACTCCACAGTTTCCTCGGTCTCGCAAGCTATTGCCGAAGATTCGTTGAAAACTTTTCTAAGATCGCGAAGCCTCTCTCAAATCTTCTTCAGAAGCACGTCAAGTACGTTTGGTCTCCAGAGTGTGATATTGCTTTCAACACTTTGAAAGAGAAATTGATCACTGCTCCAATTCTGACTCCGCCTGATGAATCCAAGCTGTACGAGGTCTTTTGTGATGCCTCTCTCCAAGGTCTTGGCGTAGTATTGATGCAAGAGAATAAAGTTGTTGCTTATACCTCTCGCCAGTTGAAGCCTAATGAGAAGAACTACCCCACTCATGATCTCGAGTTGGCGGCAGTTGTGCATGCTCTTTTGACTTGGAGACATCTTCTATTGGGAAGAAAAGTGGACATTTTCACTGATCACAAGAGTCTCAAGTACATCTTCACTCAGCCTAATCTCAACCTCAGGCAAACTCGATGGGTCGAAATGATTCAAGAGTATAATCCGAGTATTGAGTATACTCCAGGCAAGGCCAATGTGATTGCTGACGCATTGAGCAGGAAAGCTTATTGCAACGGTCTGATTCTTAAGCCTTACCAACCCGAGCTTTGTGAAGCTTTCGGCAAACTGAACCTGCAAGTTGTTCCTCAAGGTTTTCTCGCTAACCTTCAAGTCTCTCCTACCTTGGAAGACCAGATTCGCCAAGCCCAGCTTCTTGATGCTATGGTGAAAAAGGTGAAGATTGGGATTGCCAAGAGTCAACCCAAGTACAAGTGCTACCGCCTTGATGATAAGGATACTCTCTTCTTCGAGGATCGAATTGTTGTACCCAAAGGTGACCTTCATAAAGAGATCATGAACGAGGCTCACAATTCTCTCCTCTCCATCCACCCTGGGAGCACGAAGATGTATCAGGACCTCAAGCAAGCTTATTGGTGGACTCGAATGAAGCGCGAGATCGCTCAATTCGTGAATGTATGTGATGTCTATAGAAGAGTGAAGGCAGAACACCAAAGGCCAGCTGGTCTCCTCCAATCTCTTGCCATTCCAGAATGGAAGTTTGACCACATTGAAATGGACTTCGTGACTGGGTTTCCAAAGTCCAAGCATGGCAATGATGCTATATTCGTTGTCATCGACAAACTCACCAAAGTGGCTCACTTTCTGCCTATCAAAGAGTCGATCACTGCAGCTCAATTAGCGGAACTCTATACCTCTCGTATTGTCTCTCTGCACGGTATCCCTCAAGTGATATCTTCAGACCGTGGCAGCATCTTTACCTCCAAGTTTTGGGACTCTTTTCAGAAGGCCATGGGTACCAAGATCCGTTTCAGCACTGCTTTCCATCCTCAAACAAGCGGTCAAGTCGAGCGTGTCAACCAGATTCTTGAAGATATGCTCAAGGCTTGTGTGATCTCCTTCAGCATGAAGTGGGAGGATTGTCTTCCTTATGCTGAATTCTCCTACAACAACAGTTTTCAAGCAAGTTCGGGCAAGGCCCCTTTTGAAATTCTGTATGGCAGGAAGTGTCGTACCCCTCTCAATTGGTCTGAAACCGGTGAACGTCAGCTTTTGGGAAATGACTTAATCACAGAGGCAGAAGAAATGTGCAAAGTCATTCGTGATAACCTCAAAGCAGCCCAATCCCACCAGAAGAGTTACTATGACAGTAAGCACCATGATTTGGCTTTCAAGATCGGAGATCATGTTTACCTCCGCGTCTCTCCTATGAAAGGTACTCGTCGCTTCGGTATCAAAGGGAAGCTTGCCCCTAGATACGTGGGACCTTTCAAGATTGCCAGCAAGAGAGGCGTCCTCGCCTATCAACTCGAGCTTCCTTCAAACTTTGCAAATGTTCATGATGTGTTTCATGTCTCTCAGCTTCGTAAGTGCTTCAAGACGCCTGACCGCACCGTCAACTTCGAGGACATTGAGCTCCAAGAAGATCTCTCCTATCGTGAGCACCCCGTTGCTATCCTTGAAGAGACTGAATGCAAGACTCGCAACAAGTCGATCAAGTTCCTCAAAGTCAAGTGGTCACACCATTCCGACCGTGAAGCTACCTGGGAACGCGAGGATCACCTCCGTTCTGAGTACCCGGCGTTCTTTTAGTCCTAGATCTCGGGACGAGATCTTTTCGTAGTGGTGGAGTGTTGTAACGCCTCGGATATAACTTTCCCAATTTGTACTCCAACTCTTGCCGTTTCCGGCGTTAAGTTATATTTATTTCCTTGGGTTCAGGTCTTTGTCTCCGTACGTTGTTATCGTTGTCATGCATCTCATATCATGTCTTCATGTGCATTGCATTTGTATACGTGTTCATCTCATGCATTCGAGCATTTTCCCCGTTGTCCGTTTTGTATTCCGGCGCTTCGTTCTCCTCCGGTGGCCAATTCTAGCTTTCTTTTGTGTGTGGGGATTAAACATTTCCGGATTGGACCGAGACTTTCCAAGCGGCCGTGGTTTACTACCGGTAGACCGCCTGTCAAGTTTCGTATCATTTGGACTTCGTTTGATACTCCAACGGTTAACCGAGGGACCGAAAAGGCCTCGTGTGTGTTGCAGCCCAACAACCCTCCAATTTGGCCCAAAACCCACCAAACTCTGATCCATCATCTAGAGCATTCGATCACGATCGCGTGGCCGAAAACCGCACCTCATTTGGACTCTCCTAGCTCCCTCTATGCCTATAAATAGGTCCCCCTCGAAATATCCTGGATCCCCTCTCCCCGAAACCCTAAATCTCAGATCCGCGCCGCGCCGGACAAATATCCGCCGACGGACACGTCCGGCCTGCCCCCGCCGCCGCCACGTGTCGCCTCCCCACTGGTCCGCCGCTGCCCCAGTTCGTCGCCGCCGCCGGCCCGGGAGGCCAAGGTCGGGCCCCCGAGGCCCACGTCGCCCCGCCGCCTCCTTCACGCACCGCGCCGCCTTTCCCTCGCGGCCGGCCGCCGGCACCGCCGCGCGCCATCGCCGGTCTTCGCCGCCCCGCCGCCGCAGGTCGCCGCCACCGCCCGTCTCCGGCCCTCCCCGTCGCCCCGCGCCGCCGAGACCCTCCGCTGCCACCGCACCACGCCGCCCCGGCGTCCTCCTCTCCTCCGGCCGGCGTGCCTCGCCAAGTCCGGCGACGAACTCCGGCGAGCTCCCCGGCCATCCTCGGTTCCCGTGCAGATCTCAGATCTAGATTCAAATCGGGTTGACTTTTTCCTCCGAACCCTAATTATTTTGCGATCTTTGACCTGCTATAACTCCGCATCCGTAGCTCCGATTCATGCATATAGCATATCAAAATGTTCGCCTCGGAGAGTACATCATTTCATCCCATTGCATCATTTTCATTTGAGATCATCTTGATGCCCGAAATGCTGTTAGAAGAGGGCTACTTGAGTTAATTGTCAGATTTGCTACTCCATCTTAGGCATTTGTCATTTTTACAATGATTATTGTGTGCATGTTATGACCTGAGGATCTAGATATGTTTTGTTAAGGGTTTTGTCATCTTTCTAGAGGTGCAACCCATTTATTTTTTTTGATGTGTGTGGTGACTAGTGCAAGCTTGCAAAGTGAGGCACTCGGTAAATCTGTTTTCAGGGACTTAGTATTTTCACCAAGTCCTGGGATTGTTTAGTTCATGGTGCCTTATGTTCGTGTTGTTTCCTAGTGATCCATGCCTCTTTTGAGGATGATCAGTAAAGGAGTTTTGTTAATATTGTAGTGCTCTACCCATCCATGTCTTTGTTTGCATTTATGGAGCACCCAAGCTTGAGTCAATCGAGCTCTACTTTTGCTTCGTTGTGAATCTGGGCAGATTGTCAACTTGTTTGCAATTTTGCCGATGTTATTGTAGTTGATCCGTGCATGTTATGCCATTGTTCTTGCCATGTCTAGCTTGCATTTTGTGCCTTGTTAATGGATGCATGCTTGTCTTGCCATGACTTGCACCGTAGTGAGTGCATCGAGCTCGTAAACATGCCTTCGTGAGTTATATTTCAGCATGTCCCAGTTTTCACCAAGTCTGAAAACTGATTATGTTTTGCTATGTTCGTGTGCTTGTTAGTATATTTTGTGATCCCTTTTGGCTCAAGGTCACTAAGGGACTTTTGTTAAGCTTGTTGAGTAGCTCCATGCCATGTCATTCTTTGCCATGATCAGGTCCTGTAGCATGTTGTTTTGGTGCTCCGAAGAGGGCTATATGATCTGAAATTCCAGACAAGTGCTGATTTCACTAAGTCTGAGATCTGTTTACCATTTGCGTTTTTGCCATGCTTGTTTGAACCTCCTAATGGATGAATTGGCCGTAGCTCAGAGCTAGACTTTTGTTAAGCATCTTGAATGCTTCCCTGCCATGTATTTTGTTGCCATGTTTGAGTGTTGTAGCATGTTCATCGCATTGCATTTAGATGCCTACTTGCTGTAAATCGCAGACCGGTGCCAATTTTGAATCACTTGCCATTTCCAAACCGTAACTCCGATTCCGGCGTTCTTTATATCGTTTTCAAGCGATTTCATCTCATCTTTCCAGTGGCATGCTTGGATTTCCAAGTTGATGCCAGGTTCATGCATGTCCTGTCATATCTTGCATTTTGCATCCCGCATCGCATCCCGCATAGCATATCATCATTGCATCTTATTGATTGATCCTTGCACGTGGTTGATTGTGTCCTTGTTGCTTGTTTGTCTTGTTTGGGTAGAGCCGGGAGACGAGTTCGCTAACGAGGAGCCCGTTGATTTTGCTTTTGAGGATCCAGTCAACTCTGACAACTGTGCAGGCAAGATGATCATACCCTCGATATCACTACTATCTTTGCTATGCTAGTTTGCTCGCTCTTTTGCTATGCCAATGCTATGATGCCTACCTTTTGCTTGTCAGCCTCCCAAATTGCCATGTCAAACCTCTAACCCACCATGTCCTAGCAAACCGTTGATTGGCTATGTTACCGCTTTGCTCAGCCCCTCTTATAGCGTTGGTAGTTGCAGGTGAAGATTGGAGACCGTTCCTTATTGGAACATTTATTTACTTGTTGGGATATCATTATATTGCCATGTTATCTTAATGCATATATATACTTGGTAAAGGGTGGAAGGCTCGGCCTCTCGCCTAGTGTTTTGTTCCACTCTTGCCGCCCTAGTTTCCGTCATATCGGTGTTATGTTCCCGGATTTTGTGTTCCTTACGCGGTTGGGTTATAATGGGAACCCCTTGATAGTTCGCCTTGATTAAAGCTTTTCCAGCAATGCCCAACCTTAGTTTTACCATTTGCCACCTAGCCTTTTTTTCCCTTGGGTTTCCGGAGCCCAAGGGTCATCTTATTTAAACCCCCTCGGGCCAGTGCTCCTCTGAGCGTTGGTCCACCTCGTCAGCCACCGGTGGCTACCAGGGGCAACTCTGGGCTGGCCTACCGGAAGTTTGGACAGTCTGAGTGTGCCCTGAGAACGAGATATGTGTAGCTCCTATCGGGATTTGTCGGCACATTCGGGCGGTGTTGCTGGTCTTGTTTTAACCTGTCGAAATGTCTTATTGTACCGGGATACCAAGTCTGATCGGAATGTCTCGGGTGGAGGTCTATTCCTTCGTTGACCGTGAGAGCTTGTCATGGGCTAAGTTGGGACTCCCCTGCAGGGATTTGAACTTTTCGAAAGCCGTGCCTGCGGTTATGGGCAGATGGGAATTTGTTAATGTCCGGTTGTAGATAACTTGAACCTTAACTTAATTAAAATGAATCAACCGTGTGTGTTACCGTGATGGCCTCTTCTCGGCGGAGTCCGGGAAGTGGACACGGTGTTGGAGTAATGTTTGCGTAGGTTGCTCTCTAGTTTCTCGCTCACGCTTTGCCTCCTCTTCTCGCTCTCGTTTGCGTATAAGGTAGCCACCATATATGCTAGTCGCTTGCTGCAGCTCCACATACATTTACCTTACCCTAGCTATTAAGCTTAAATAGTCTTGATCGCGAGGGTGCGAGATTGCTGAGTCCCTATGGCTCACAGATTACTATTACACCAGATGCAGGTCCAGGTGATTCCGCTCCAGGTGACGCGTACGAGCTCAAGTGGGAGTTCGACGAGGACTCTCAGTGTTACTATGTTTCTTTTCCTGATGATCAGTAGTGGTGCCCAGTTGGGGGTGATCGGAACCATGTCGCTTGTTGGGTTATCTTTCATTTTGGCGCCGTAGTCGGGCCATGAGTGTTTGGATGATGTATGTTATTTATGTACTTGATTGACGTGGCGAGTGTAAGCCAACTATGTTATCCCTTTTATTTATCTATATTACATGGGATGTTTGTGATGATTGCCTGACTTGCGACATATGCCTTCAATGCGATTATGCCTCTAAGTCGTGCCTCGACACGTGGGAGATATAGTCGCATCGAGGGTGTTACATTTTCATGCATCTCATTAACAATGATCTTCCTCAGGAGGACGCAGAAGCTAGTCAAGCTGATGACGTAGAGGTAATTACCTTTTCCTCCGATTCAGACTCTATGCCAACACAGAAAACTCGCCAAGCAGTCCGGAAAGTAAGCTTTTCTCATCCTCTTGCTCACTTGGATCCAACATTTATTTTGAAGACTCAACAACATGAAGCTTGCCGGACAACCCGTCACAGTGGCCAACATGTCACTTCAGCCGGTTTACTTGACACTCCGGTTCAGAAGCGCCAGTCTGAGGTCTCTCCTACTTCTGACCATTCTTACCCCAAGGCAGGTTATTTCAGACAGCCTCTTAATCCGCCCGATTCAAATTATCAGGTGACACCTCCTTCATCTTCTGGTGAATCGACAGCAACTCAACTCCCTCCTTTGAAAACTGTGGCTGGGTGAGTTGTAAAAACCTTTTCCTTTCAATGCGCCATAAATCCTTTGAATAGGATGTTAATCCTTTTCTATTCTGTTTGCAGGGCCAAAGCCAGACCCAGCAAGAAAGCTCGGGTCACCAATCCGCCAGAAGACCCTGTCGCCGAAGAAGAAGAACCAAGAGGTGAACCGGAACAGACTGGTGAACCAGAAGACCCCCATCCCGAAGCTACTTTTGATGATCCACCCCTTGAAGGCCAACATACCGATGAACCAACAGATGCTGAGCCCGCTGCACCCAATACTGAACCGGCAGAGCCAATCCGGGCTAGTCCGGTGAAAGACACTGAAATTCCATCATCATCCACCAAAAATCCTGAAGGCCAAGGTGAGGATGTTATTATTACTGGAATAGGCTACAACTCTCCTGGCCATCCCGTCATTTTAGCTTAGCATAGTGCCAAAGAAGAGCAAGCTGCCCGGGATAAAGGTAAATGGAGCAGTGACTTATCAAACTATGCTCATCTTAACGCTGATGAGCTTCATTCTAGCTTCTTGAACCGTCTGCACTCAAACCGGGATTATGAAGCCGGCTTCATGAACTTGATGAAAGAGCGATATGAGGTAAATTCCTCTCCCTTTGTATATTGATTTATAGCTGAAACACTATCTCAAGTAGCCCCCAAGGGCCGTTTTATGATTATTAATCACAAACCGGGTCTTTGTAACACTTTAAACATCTCATCATTGATCCTTGCAATGGCAGGTCGCTAATAATAGATAAGACTCATCTTGAAAAAATGAGATAACTTTATGCAGCATAGCCCCCAAAGGCCGGTTTAACTTGGCAAGTTAATCCGGTTTTTAATCAATACATCCGTTTTAGAATAGACGCACATTAGCCCCCAAGTGTTAAGGATAATGCTTGCATTGTTCTGGAGACTTGTATAAAGTGTAGTACTTGAGAGCAAATAGGCATTAGCCCCCAAGTATGAAGTGCATAACTTTGTTATATGCTTTGTACTTTAGCACAGATATATGTTGTTTGTTTAACATACCTTGAACGTTGCAGGCTGAACTGAGAAACAAAGATGCCCGAAATTCTGACTTGCAAGAAAATGTGAAGTCACAACAAGCCGAGGCTACAAAAGCCAAAGAGGAGCTGACCCAGGCTCTGGCCGGAATGGAAAAGCTAAAATAAACCTTCAACCAAGAACATGCTGAATGGGAAACCGAGAAATCCGGTTTAACCAAAAGAGCTGTAGACGCCGAGGCAGCCTTGAAGCCAGTGGTTGAAGAACTAGCCGGTTTGAAATGCCAAATCGATGCTATGACTTCTGCTATCTTTGGTAAGTGTCTGCTTATGTATGTCGCGCCAGTCGATGAATCTTATAACTGACCAAAATGTTGATCAAATCTTTGGCAGACACTCGGATCGCTCATCTTGGTACAGATATGCGGGTGAAGCTCAAAGCGGCATACACATTGGTTGAACAGCTATACTCTGGGTCTCAACGGGTTATTAGCACGGCAGCTTATAACAAACTGGCTCCAACTTTGATTAAGGAAACCCTTGAGAAGCTGGGCATGTTACCAGCCCGTATTGCCGAGTTGAAAAGAGCAGCTGCCCGAGCAGGAGCTTTAACCGCCCTTATTCGAGCCAAAGCCTGGATTCCAGACCTTGAAGCGGAGGATATCACAAAGGATACCTAGGCGTCAAAGAAGACGGTTCAAACTTCGACAATGATGATCTTCGGCGGCTGACCAAACAGATGCGGCCAGCAGCCAGCAAGTTGGCTGATGATACCGATTTGTCCCATTTTCAGCCGTTTTATGATGTAGAAGGGAAAAGACAGCCGACCAACATCCATGAAGTCAAAGAACTTGTGCCTCCGATTCGTAAGCACACTTACGCTCCTAATATTAACCCTTCCAATCTTATCCATGAGGAAGCAGTGTTTCAAGCTTTAACTAGAATCGATTGGTCAATGACTGATTTCCAGCGTCTGGGGAGGGATGAAGAAGTGCCTACACGAACTGATCCTCAACCGTCAAACCGTCGCAATGAAGAGTCCTGATCCGGTCGCCGGTTTATATGGCTACTATGAAAAACAATGATACTGTTTGAGCCGCTTTAAAGCTTCATGTAATAGGATAGCTGAAACTCCGTTTATCTGCCATGCCATCGAGCATGTTTCGTAATACTTTGTGACAATCTGTGCCGCCTTTTGGGATACATTTATGCATAACCCATGATGAATTGCGTTCCTGGGTACAACAACTTAAAAGTATCTAGCGGTTTACCGCTAGACGTGTCATGATGTTCAAGAAGTATATAGTACCTAGATGAATAATCAATTGTTTGTACAGAAAGTAATGTACAGAACATGCCTCATTGGTTGACCAAACGTGTATACGGCAAAGGTGTTAATACCAATCCGGAACATTGATAACTCCATCTTCATAATACCGGTCTATATATTAAACCGGACCAGGATAACCACCAGATTTTCTTTATAACACTGGCAATTTAGTCAAACCGGACCGGGTTAATGAACACCGGTTTATAATTGATCATGTGCCCACAACTTGCAGTTGAGAAGCAAGTCGGGTCTGTCGGTGTTCTGGGAACGGGGGTCCCAAGACTTGCCTGCCTGCGGCCTGCGGCGTGGCTCAAAGGAGGCCCAGCATGGCCCATCTTCATCAGCACAAGACTCAAGACCCTCGCGAGGGGCCAAGCCTCGCGAGGCGGACGACACGGAACTTCCTCAGGCACGGCCTCGTCAAGATGGCTCGGGAGGAGGCGGAGAGATCAAGGCGGAGTACCTCGCGAGGTGCCCGTGACGCAAGCCATGACGACTCAGGGCGCCAGGCGGGCGCCAGCGCGCGCAGCGTCCTTCTTTCCTCTTTGGTGCAAAGGGGGCAAGCGCAGCCGCGGAGTACCGAGGCATCAGGCAAAGGTTGCCATTTCGGTGCAACAAGACCAAGACCAGGAGGACTACGAGACGGAGGTCACCATGGAGCCCAGGACGGCGTCATCACCAGAGCTTTGCGCAGGCGAAGACTGCTTTTGTCAGGATAGTTGATGCTTGCTGTCCCCCTTCAAATTAGCCCGCCAATGTTGGCTCCCTTCCCGCTCGATATTTGGGAAGAGGACCAGGGCCTCTATAAATAGGACCAACCACCCACACAGCAAGGGGGTTCGGTTCGGTTAGGTTCATTCGTTTGGTTCAGGTAGAAAAGGAGAGAGAGAGAGAGAGAGAGAGAGAGAGAGAGAAGGGTGACTGAACTCCTCCTAGCAGTTCATCACCCCAGCCAGGAACAGACCCTCGCGAGGCTGTTCTTCCTTGTATTGTTCATCATCACCAGCCCCAGGAGGCAATCCACCAACCACACACTGGAGTAGGGTATTACACCACAATGGTGGCCCGAACCAGTATAAATCTTGTGTATCTTGCGCAGTTCTTTCAGTAGTTTTAGATCTTTGTGAGACGGGGAGGTGGAAGGCGTAATCTCCGCGCGCACCCCAGTGTTCGAACCTTAAGGGTCTGCCGGAACCCGAGATCCGACATTTGGCGCGCCAGGTAGGGGTGCGCCGGAATTCGTCTTCCACCACTCCACGCCCCGTCGCGTCGTCATCACCATGCCCGGTGACCAGGAGGGCAACCCCGACCCATGAGCTGCGTGGCCCAACCGCGCGGAACCGCTCGCCTCGGGCGACCCCGCGCCCCAGGCAGCTCGCGGTCCGCAGGGCGCTGCGGGCCGCGGGCGACGTGGACAGGCTTCGGCAACTCTTACGCCGCGGCAGGCATGGTCGACAGCAAGGGCCTCTAATCACACCGCGGCCACGACACCCTACACCCGCCGGGAGCAGGCGAACTCGAGGGCCGCGCTCACGGTGGCCCAAGAGCTGCTGCGGTGCAGACTGCTAGAGGGCGGCCATGACGTGCTGCTGGAGCGAGTGGCGGAGCTCCTGGGCTTCGCCGCCTCGGGGGCTCACCCCTTCTCCACCCAGCTCCCATCTCAAGCCCAGGGCGACCCGCGTGGGGGCTCCGCACGCGCCCGCAGACTCCAAGGCTACTCCGACGCCAGCGAAGCTGTCAGCACTGGACCGGCGGCGGCACTGCCCCCGCCCCCGGCCCACGAAGAAGGACTCAACGCGACCCGCGGCCCCGATGGGCAGCCACGTTGCCACCCCGCGGTAGGCGTGACAGGTGGGACCATGTGGCATGCGGGGCATCACGGCGTGGCACTCGGGATGACAACGACGGAAGAGTACGTGCCCCTCATGATGGACCAGGGACACCCTCACGAGGACGGACAAGGCTCGCTCCTCGGCCCAAGATGGGGGGACGAGCCAATGGAGGCTGAGCCTTTCCAGGAGCCCCGGGATGGACCCGCTGGCCGCGCTGGAGGCAGCGATTATCGGGCACCGCTAACTCTCCAGGAGCAGGTATACACTAACCATGGATCGTAGGAGGTGCAGGTCGCCGCGGCAAGCAGCTGCCTCGCTCCTACAGTCTCCTACCCCTCAGGAGGAGGGCGCAGGGGGCTGCAGGAGAGGGGCCGAGATCCGACATCACCACCGCGGCGTTCGGAGCAAGGCGTTCTCAGGAGATAGGCCCTCTGCTGGGGTGGTGCCTCTGGGCCTGCCCCTGGCAGAGGACCCGTGGTCGTCGAGGGAACCGTTGGCGACCGCTCTACCCCATCGGGCGGCGTCCTGGGTTCCGGCCATTGCTGATGGCACTAGAGTGTGGCGCAAGGCGGGGCCCTTGTCTGGCGATATGAAGCAAGGCCAGTACCTGTGAAGAAGGCCCAGTGCCTGTGAAGCTCGCCGCCCCGTGACACTCTCACGTAATAATGAGTGGGGCTGTACATGCCCCGGAGTCTCAGGGGTGCCGGCCTCAGGCCCTGGGGCTCCCTCCCACGCCCAGTGGACAGCACTTAGCTCCGCGCTGGTGAGAAGACGTCCAAGACTAGATTAGGTGCCGGACGCGGCTTTTTGTCTGCATTTCATTGCCTTTCCCTTCAGCTGTAGCTTTTCCCTCGCTGGATTTAAGTTGGATTCAAATTTGAGATTTGCGTGTGTTCGGGGAAGGGGTGCTTATTCTCGCTCGAGCCAATTCTCGCGTTCTGGCTACCGTTTCGCCACAGCTGCCTCCCCTCGCGAGCCCCTCGCGAGTCCGGTCAAGCCTGGCTCGTGCGCAACCCAAATTGCTGTTGTTGCTCCCTCTCGGGAGGATCTTCGGGTGCCTGTGGAGGTTGCCCTGTTTGGAAAAGGCCCAGAGCCTGTGAAGCAAGGCGAGTGCCTATGGAGCTCTCGCGCTCGAGGAAAGGCCCAGAGCCTGTGAAGCAAGGCGAGTGCCTATGAAGCTCTCGCGCTCGAGGAAAGGCCCAGAGCCTGTGAAGCAAGGCGAGTGCCTGTGAAGCTCTCGCGCTCGAGGAAAGGCCCAGAGCCTATGAAGCAAGGCGAGTGCCTGTGAAGCTCTCGCGCTCGAGGAAAGGCCCAGAGCCTGTGAAGCAAGGCGAGTGCCTGTGAAGCTCATGCGCTCGAGGAAAGGCCCAGAGCCTGTGAAGCAAGGCGAGTGCCTGTGAAGCTCTCGCGCTCGAGGAAAGGCCCAGAGCCTGTGAAGCAAGGTGAGTGCCTGTGAAGCTCTCGCGTTCAAGGAAAGGCCCGGAGCCTGTGAAGCAAGGCGAGCGCCTGTGAAGCTCTTGCGTTCAGGAAAAGGCCCAGAACCTGTGAAGAAGGCCAACGCTTGTGAAGCCCGCCGCCAGTGAAACTTTCGTACCCAACGGATTCAACTAACGAACACTAAGGGCGTCACGCCCTCCCACAGGCTGCTTTGGGGCTTGCGCGAAACAAAGGTAATCCTGCCAACCGCCCGGCGTGGGCGCTCGTGCTACATGACAACTACTGACACAACAAACACAGTTTCTGCATGAGGGGCTTCCCCTCCCAAAATGCTCTCACGGCCATTAGGTCAAAAACCTGAGTTCTATTCATGCAGGTAAACAAAAAGATATGAGCGATACACACTTAGTCGGACCAATCCCCCAATGCGTCCCTAGAAGCACCTCCCGAGCCTTCGTCGGGGTCGCCGAATTCGCCATCGTCGTCTGCGCCGCCGCCAGCAGCGTCAGGGCCGCTCGCCGCGCCGCCCTCGTCAGCACCCACGATCACGTCTTCGTCGTCTGAAGCAAAGGCCCTGACAAGGGCGTCCACGTTGTCTTCCACCCAGTGCGCCAGGTCACCTCGGACGGCCTGGGGAACTGGGGCAATGACAGCGTCGAAATCGAAGCGGGAATCCATGTTCAGGAGATGGCTGAAGACACAGGAGAAGACGCGCCCGAGCAGCGCGCGGCTCCTCTCTTCCACCAACCTATCGGCCCTCGCCAAATGCGCCTCCAGCTGCGTCACCACGGCAGTGAAGAACTGAAGGTTGCCAGCATAATTGGCTGTGTGCGGCTCGCCAACAGCCGCCTCACAGATGTTGCCCAAGGCCGCACTAGCTCTCTCCCGGAGCGTGGCGAGCATGGGAGGGTGCACGTGCTCCAGGACCTGCCGCTGATGTATCTCGTCCGCGTTCCGGCGCGCGACGCCCTCAGCCTCCTCCACCCGTTGACGAAGACGGAGCACCTCGGCCTGGGAGGTGGCCAACTCCCCTCGCGCTACCTCAAGGGAGGCCCGGGAGGCGTCGGCTAGCCGCGTCGCCTCCTCCCGCTTGACCCTCAAGGCTGCGGTCCTCCCTTAAGCTTCGACCCGGATCAGCTCCAGCCTCTTCTCAAACTCGCGCTCGAGGTCTTGGCGCGCCATCGCCACCCGACGACCGACCTCCTCCAGGACACAAGCCTCCCGAGCAGTGACATCATCTTCCGCCTGCGTCACCAAGCGCTCCCTCGTCTCCAGCCGCTCGTACTCGCGAGTGCGTTCGGCCGCTTCCAGCGTCAACTCTTCTTCGCGCCTCTGGAGCTCGGCTGGGTCGCCAGAGGCCACCCGCATCGACCCAAGGGCCAGCTCGCACAGCTCCACTTGCTCCTCCAGTGAGTGGCACCGGGCCAGGAGCTCGCGAGCCCGCTCCTCCGCCGCCTCTCGCCACCGGTCGGCTCTCCGGGCCTCCTCGGTGGCCTGGGAACGGGCCACTCGAGAGGCCTCCAGCGACGCCTTCGCCTCTTCATCATCGAGGTCACGCTGACGACGCGCGAGGGCGATGACGGCCTCCAGCTCGCGTCTCCCTGTAGCCAGGCGCAGGCCCTCGGCCTCCAGGCGAGCGTCTTTGTCAGCAAGCTCCTCCCCAAGCAAGTCCATCGCGTTGGCCGCTCGTCGAAGGAACCCTTGGCGGCGAGCGCGGCGCTCCCGAGCGCGCTTAAGCACGTCTTCCACACCATCATCCGCCCCAAGCGAGCGCCGGGGACCGCGAATCATCGTCCCTCCTCCGGGCAGGGGGCTGGGGGATGGCGCCCTTGTGATGGCCGGGCACGCCGCATCAGAAGCCCGGCCTAGGGCCAGCCCGTCTCCGGATGAGGGGCGCAGGAGGTGCCTCAACTAGTCGCAGTCCCCAACCAGACGGGAAGCCCACGGCAGACTGGCTAGTCCCTGAGAGGGCCCGTGAAGGAAAATCGCAGGGAATGAAGGGTCGCGGTGCACCTCGAGATGGTCCGCCCCATCAGACGCCCTCACCACAAGGGCAGAACTGCTCGGGGAATTTGAGGACGATGGACGGGGCGAAGCCAGAGGAGGCGGCACCTCTGCTACTTCCGCGAGCTCAACCGGGAGGGGCCTGCGGAGCAAGGATCAGTGAAAGCAACAAGAGGGTCAGGAGCCAGGGAGGAAAAAGACTTACTCGTCAGTGGCGAAGTACTTCCTGCGCTTCAGCACGCGACAAGGGAAGTCATCACCCAGGGCCTCCCTTTTCCTATGGAGGGCCACAAAGTCCACGCGGAAGCGGCCCAAGAGAAGGGCGCATGGATCAACCTGCGTCGAGGGCGGAGCATCAGAGCGATCTACGTCAGGGACACCTGCCTGGCGCGTGCCGTCCACCACCTCGCCAGAAGACGCCGCTGGGGCCTCGGAGGCCTCAGCCCCGGGTGCTGGGAGCGGCTGCTTGCCACCTTCAGCCGCAGCGGCACGGGTCTTAGGAGCTGCCCCCTCGTGAGCGTCACCCGGCCCTGCCGCCTCATCAGGAGCCCCCTCGGCCCCTGGCGCCTCCTACCTCTCTGCTCCGCCACTTGAGGAGGAGTCGCCTTGGCCGATTGGGAGGGCAGTCACCACATTTGGATTCTTGCGAGGTCCCTGGAGGCTGGCGGGGCGCAACCCCCACTCATCAAAGACGGGCATCTGCTTCACGAAGTCAGCCCTGCTCTGGCAGAGATACGGCAAGGCCCCTCCCTGCCGGACGTTGCCGGGGTTGGGGTCCCCGTCCAAGGTCAAGAGCGTCGACTTCAGCGCCGCAGGAGCCAGGTCTTCTCCCTGGAGCCTCATGTTATCCTCGTGCCCACGGAAGGCCCACATCCGGCGAGAGTGGCGCTGCAGGGGAGCGACACGGCACAACAGAAACTCCTTCACCACTTTGGGTGCTGTCACGCCGAGTTCCTCAGGAGCGTGAAGTGGGTCCAGACGAATACGAGCCAGGGGTTCTTGAGCGTCTCCTGGCCCCAACCCGAATTGGGGACAGCAGGCGAGGTCGGCTCCGATAGCAGGGGGCTGGGCACCCCTGCGTCCACGTACAACCACCGCTCGCGGAACCCAACCGCGGGCTGGGGGAGTTTGAAGTCAATCCCAGAGGCCTCGGTCTCTGGCTCGGCAGCAAAGCTCGCGCACGCCCAACGTTGGGAGGGGTCGACAAGACGCAATGAGAAGAAGTGGCGCAGCAAGGCAACCGAAGGAGGGATGCCCACCGTGGCTTTGCACAAGAAGGCGAAGACCGAAAGGAGGGTGATGGACTCAGGACTTAGATGCATCAAGTGGATCTGATAATGGGAGAGCACGGCATTGAAGAAATCGGAGAAGGGGGAACCAGACCCGCCCACAAGGCGTCGGTAAAACATGGGACCTCGGTTTCTATCTTGTCAATGGAGAAGTGGGACGCGGGCCAGGCGTCGTCCTCCCGCACTCATTGAAGACGGTGGCCAGAGCCAAGCTGTCCCTGCCCAGGCACTCTTGGTTGAGTACGGTTGACTGGCCAGCGACGGCGGCCACCGATGGCGGTGCACAAGATGGAGGCATGGGCTTCTCCCCTCTCTCCTTCCTCGTCGGAGTCATGGCGATGGGAAGGAGGGGGAAGATTCGAGATTGGATTGGAGGCGGGAGCGGGCGTTCGAAGGAAGGAAGAATAGGGGACGCTCGAGCAACGGGAAGGGAAGCGCAGTGTGCAACCACGAGTCCGCCTAGCAGGGCGCATAATAAGGGGGCATGGGGGAACAATGTTGGAAATATGCCCTAGAGGAAATAATAAAAGTATTATTATATTTCTATGTTCATGATAATTGTCTTTTATTCATGCTATAACTGTATTATCCGGAAATCGTAATACACGTGTGAATACATAGACCACAATATGTCCCTAGTGAGCCTCTAGTTGACTAGCTCGTTGTGATCAACAGATAGTCATGATTTCCTGGCTATGGACATTGGATGTCATTGATAACGGGATCACATCATTAGGAGAATGATGTGAAGGACAAGACCCAATCCTAAGCATAGCACAAAGATCGTGTAGTTCATTTGCTAGAGCTTTGCCAATGTCAAGTATCTCTTCCTTTGACCATGAGAGCGTGTAACTGCTGGATACCGTAGGGGTGCTTTGGGTGTATCAAACGTCACAACGTAACTGGGTGACTATAAAGGTGCACTACAGGTATCTCCGAAAGTATCTATTGTTTTATGCGGATCGAGACTGGGATTTGTCACTCCGTATGACGAAGAGGTATCTCTGGGCCCACTCGGTAATGCATCATCATAATGAGCTCAAGGTGACCAAGGTGTTGGCCACGGGATCATGCATTACGGTACGAGTAAAGTGACTTGCCGGTAACGAGACTGAACAAGGTATTGGGATACCGACGATCGGGTCTCGGGCAAGTAACGTACCGATTGACAAAGGGAATTGTATACAGGGTTTGATCGAATCCTCGACATCGTGGTTCAACCGATGAAATCATCGAGGAGCATGTGGGAGCCAACATGGGTATCCAGACCCCACTGTTGGTTATTTCCCGAGAGCGGTCTCGGTCATGTCTGCATGTCTCCCGAGCCCGTAGGGTCTACACACTTAAGGTTCGGTGACGCTAGGGTTGTTAGGAAGACTAGTATGTGACTACCGAATGTTGTTCGGAGTCCCGGATGAGATCCCGGACGTCACGAGGAGTTCCGTAATGGTCCGGAGGTAAAGTTTTATATATGGGAAGTTGTTAAACAGGCACCGGAAAGTTTCGGGGTTATACCGGTATTGTACCGGGACCACCGGAAGGGTTCCGGGGGTCTACCGGGAGGGGCCACCTCTCCCGGGGGGGCACTTGGGCTGCGTGGGGATAGCATCCAGCCCCTAGTGGGCTTGGCGCCCCCCCCTTTGGGCCCATGCGCCTAGGGTGGGGGGGAAACCCTAAAGGGGGCGCACCCCCCTTGCTTGGGGGGCAAGCCCCCCACCCTTTGGCCGCCGCCCCCCCCCTAGGGTTTTCCCTAGAGGGCTGGCCCTCCTTGCCCCTTCCCCTATATATAGAGGGGTGAGGGGAGGGCTGCTGTACACCACAACTCAAGGCGCAGCCCCTCCCCTCCCCAACACCTCTCCTCCTCCGTACGTGCTCGGCGAAGCTCTGTCGGAATACTGCTGCACCAACTGCACCACGCCGTCGTGCTGCCCTTGGATCTGACTTCCTCAACCTCTCCTTCCTCCTTGCTGGATCAAGACGGAGGAGACGTCTCCCGTCCCGTACGTGTGTTGAACGCGGAGGTGCTGTCCGTTCAGCACTAGGACATCGGTGATCCGAATCACGTTCGAGTACGACTCCATCATCACCATCTCCTTGGCAAGCTTCCGCTCGTGATCTACAAGTGGTATGTAGATGCAAACTCTCTCCCTTGACTCGTTGCTTAGATGAACTCATTGATGGATCTTGGTGAAACCGTAGGAAAATTTTTAATTTTCTGCAACGTTCCCCAACAGTGGCATCATGAGCTAGGTCTATGCGTAGTTCTCTTTGCACGAGTAGAACACAATTTTGTTGTGGGCGTGGATCTTGTCATCTTACTTGCCTCTACTAGTCTTTTCTTGCTTCGGCGGCATTGTGGGATGAAGCGGCCCGGACCAACCTTACACATACGCTTACGTGAGACCGGTTCCACCGATTGACATGCACTAGTTGCATAAGGTGGCTGGCGGGTGTCTGTCTCTCCCACTTTAGTTGGAGCGGATTCGATGAAAAGGGCCCTTATGAAGGGTAAATAGAAGTTGACAAAATCACGTTGTGGTTATTCGTAGGTAAGAAAACGTTCTTGCTAGAACCCAATTGCAGCCACGTAAAAGATGCAACAACAATTAGAGAACGTCTAACTTGTTTTTGCAGCGATTGATCATGTGATGTGATATGGCCAGAAGTTGTGATGAATGATGAATTGTGATGTATGAGATCATGTTCTTTGTAATAGGATTCACGACTTGCATGTCGATGAGTATGACAACCGGCAGGAGCCATAGGAGTTGTCTTTATTTTTTGTATGACATGCGTGTCATTGAAGAACACCATGTAACCTACTTTACTTTATTGCTAAACGCGTTTAGTCATAGAAGTAGAAGTAGTCGTTGATGTGACAACTTCATGAAGACACGATGATGGAGATCATGATGATGGAGATCATGGTGTCATGCCGGTGACAAGATGATCATGGAGCCCCGAAGATGGAGATCAATGGAGCTATATGATATTGGCCATATCATGTCACAACTATATAATTGCATGTGATGTTTATTATGTTTATGCATCTTGTTTACTTAGGACGATGGTAGTAAATAAGATGATCCCTTACAAAAATTTCAAGAAGTGTTCTCCCCTAACTGTGCACCGTTGCTACAGTTCGTCGCTTCTAAGCACCACGTGATGATCGGGTGTGATCGATTCTTACGTTCACATACAACGGGTGTAAGACAGTTTTACAGAGCGAAAACACTTAGGGTTAACTTGATGAGCCTAGCATGTGCAGACATGGCCTCGGAACACGGAGACCGAAAGGTCGAACACGAGTCCTATGGAAGATACGATCAACATGAGAATGTTCACCGATGATGACTAGTCCGTCTCACGTGATGATCGGACACGGGCTAGTCGACTCGGATCGTGTAACACTTAGATGACTAGAGGGATGTCTAATCTGAGTGGGAGTTCATAATTTGATTAGAACTTAATTATCATGAACTTAGTCTAAAACCTTTGCAAATATGTCTTGTAGATCAAATGGCCAACGCTCATGTCAACATGAACTTCAACGCGTTCCTAGAGAAAACCAAGCTGAAAGATGATGGCAGCAACTATACGGACTGGGTCCGGAACCTGAGGATCATCCTCATAGCTGCCAGGAAACAATATGTCCTAGAAGGACCGCTAGGTGACGCTCCCGTCCCAGAGAACCAAGACATTATGAATGCTTGGCAGTCTCGTGCTGATGATTACTCCCTCGTTCAGTGCGGCATGCTTTACAGCTTAGAACCGGGGCTCCAAAAGCGTTTTGAGCATCACGGAGCATATGAGATGTTCGAAGAGCTGAAACTAGTTTTCCAAGCTCATGCCCGGGTCGAGAGATATGATGTCTCCGACAAGTTCTACAGTTGTAAGATGGAGGAAAACAGTTCTGTCAGTGAGCACATCCTGAAGATGTCTGGGTTGCACAACCATATGACCCAGCTGAACATTAACCTCCCAGATGAGGCGGTCATTGACAGAATCCTCCAGTCGCTCCCACCAAGCTACAAGGGCTTTGTGATGAACTACAACATGCAGGGGATGGAAAAGACCATTCCTGAAGTGTTCTCAATGCTAAAGTCAGCAGAGGCTGAAATCAAGAAAGAACATCAAGTGTTGATGGTCAATAAGACCACTAAGTTCAAGAAGGGCAAGGGTAAGAAGAACTTCAAGAAGGACGGCAAGGAGGTTGCCGCGCCTGGTAAGCCAGTTACCGGGAAGAAGTCAAAGAATGGACCCAAACCTGAGACTGAGTGCTTTTATTGGAAGGGGAAGGGTCACTGGAAGCGGAACTGCCCCAAATACTTAGCGGATAAGAAGGCCGGCAACACCAAAGGTATATTTGATATACATATAATTGATGTGTACCTTACCAGTACTCGTAGTAACTCCTGGGTATTTGATACCGGTGCCGTTGCTCATATTTGTAACTCACAGCAGGAGCTGCGGAATAAACGGAGGCTAGGGAAGGACGAGGTGACGATGCGCGTCGGGAATGGTTCCAGAGTCGATGTGATCGCCGTCGGCACGCTGCCTCTACATTTACCTACGGGATTAGTTTTGAACCTTAATAATTGTTATTTAGTGCCAAGTTTGAGCATGAACATTGTATCTGGATCTCGTTTAATACGAGATGGCTACTCATTTAAGTCCGAGAATAATGGTTGTTCGATTTATATGAGAGATATGTTTTATGGTCATGCTCCGATGGTCAATGGTTTATTCTTAATGAATCTCGAGCGTAATATTACACATGTTCATAGTGTAGATGCCAAAAGATGTAAAGTTGATAACGATAGTCCCACATACTTGTGGCACTGCCGCCTTGGTCACATTGGTGTCAAGCGCATGAAGAAGCTCCATGCTGATGGACTTTTGGAGTCTCTTGACTATGAATCATTTGACACATGCGAACCATGCCTCATGGGCAAAATGACCAAGACTCCGTTCTCCGGAACAATGGAGCGAGCAACCAACTTGTTGGAAATCATACATACCGATGTGTGCGGTCCAATGAGCGTTGAGGCTCGCGGAGGATATCGTTATGTTCTCACTCTCACTGATGACTTAAGTAGATATGGGTATGTCTAGTTAATGAAACACAAGTCTGAGACCTTTGAAAAGTTCAAGGAATTTCAGAATGAGGTGGAGAATCAACGTGACCAAAAGATAAAGTTCCTACGATCAGATCGTGGAGGAGAATATTTAAGTCACGAATTTGGCACACACTTAAGGAAATGTGGAATCATTTCACAACTCACGCCGCCTGGAACACCTCAGCGAAACGGTGTGTCCAAACGTCGTAATCGCACTCTATTGGATATGGTGCGGTCTATGATGTCTCTTACCGATTTGCCGCTATCATTTTGGGGATACGCTCTAGAGACAGCTACATTCACTTTAAATAGGGCCCGTCTAAATCCGTTGAGACGACACCGTATGAATTATGGTTTGGGAAGAAACCTAAGCTGTCGTTTCTAAAAGTTTGGGGATGCGATGCTTATGTCAAGAAACTTCAACCTGAAAAGCTCGAACCCAAGTCGGAAAAATGCGTCTTCATAGGATACCCTAAGGAAACTGTAGGGTATACCTTCTACTTAAGATCCGAGGGCAAGATCTTTGTTGCCAAGAATGGATGCTTTCTGGAAATAGAGTTTCTCTCAAAAGAAGTAAGTGGGAGGAAAGTAGAACTCGATGAAGTACTGCCTCTCAAACGGGAAAGTGGTGCACCTCAGGAAAATGTTCCTGTGATGCCCACACCAACTGAAGAGGAAACCAATGATGATGATCAAGGTACTTCGGATCAAGTTGCTACTGAACTTCGTAGGTCCACAAGGACACGTTCCGCACCAGAGTGCTACGGCAACCCTGTCCTGGAAATCATGTTGTTAGACAACGGTGAACCTTCGAACTATGAAGAAGCGATGGCGGGCCCAGATTCCAACAAATGGCTAGAAGCCATGAAATCCGAGATAGAATCCATGTATGAAAACAAAGTATGGACTTTGACTGACTTGCCCGATGATCGGCGAGCGATAGAAAACAAATGGATCTTTAAGAAGAAGACGGACGCGGATGGTAATATCACCATCTATAAAGCTCGACTTGTCACTAAAGGTTATCGACAAGTTCAAGGGATTGACTACGACGAGACATTCTCTCCCGTAGCGAAGCTTAAGTCCGTCCGAATCATGTTAGCAGTTGCCGCATACTATGATTATGAGATATGGCAGATGGACGTCAAAACGGCATTCCTTAACGGGCATCTTAAGGAAGAGCTGTATATGATGCAGCCAGAAGGTTTTGTCGATCCTAAGAACGCTAACAAAGTATGCAAGCTCCAGTGATCCATTTATGGGCTGGTGCAAGCATCTCGGAGTTGGAATATTCGCTTTGATGAGATGATCAAAGCGTTTGGGTTTATCCAGACTTATGGAGAAGCCTGCGTTTACAAGAAAGTGAGTGGGAGCTCTGTAGCATTTCTCATATTATATGTGGATGACATACTCTTGATGGGAAATAATATAGAATTTCTGGACAGCATTAAGGCCTACTTGAACAAATGTTTTTCAATGAAGGACCTTGGAGAAGCTGCTTATATATTAGGCATCAAAATCTATAGAGATAGATCGAGACGCCTCATAGGTCTTTCACAAAGCACATACCTTGATAAGATTTTGAAAAAGTTCAAAATGGATGAGTCCAAGAAAGGGTTCTTGCCTATGTTACAAGGTGTGAGATTGAGCTCAGCTCAGTCACCGACCACGGCAAAAGATAAAGAAGAGATGAGTGTCATCCCCTATGCTTCAGCCATAGGATCTATTATGTATGCCATGCTGTGTACCAGACCTGATGTAAACCTTGCCGTAAGTTTGGTAGCAAGATACCAGAGTAATCCCGGCAAGGAACACTGGACAGCGGTCAAGAATATCCTGAAGTACCTGAAAAGGACAAAGGACATGTTTCTCGTTTATGGAGGTGACGAAGAGCTCGTCGTAAAGAGTTACGTCGACGCTAGCTTCGACACAGATCTGGATGACTCTAAGTCACAAACCGGATACGTGTATATGTTGAATGGTGGAGCAGTAAGCTGGTGCAGCTGCAAGCAGAGCGTCGTGGCGGGATCTACATGTGAAGCGGAGTACATGGCAGCCTCGGAGGCAACGCATGAAGCTATTTGGGTGAAGGAGTTCATCACCGACCTAGGAGTCATACCCAATGCGTCGGGGCCAATCAAACTCTTCTGTGACAACACCGGAGCTATTGCCCTTGCTAAGGAGCCCAGGTTTCACAAGAAGACAAGGCACATCAAGCGTCGTTTCAACTCCATCCGTGAAAATGTTCAAGATGGAGACATAGAAATTTGCAAAGTACATACAGATCTGAATGTCGCTGATCCGTTGACTAAACCTCTCTCGCGAGCAAAACATGATCAACACCAGAACTCTATGGGTGTTTGATTCATCACAATGTAACTAGATTAGTGACTCTAGTGCAAGTGGGAGACTATTGGAAATATGCCCTAGAGGCAATAATAAAAGTATTATTATATTTCTATGTTCATGATAATTGTCTTTTATTCATGCTATAACTGTATTATCCGGAAATCGTAATACACGTGTGAATACATAGACCACAATATGTCCCTAGTGAGCCTCTAGTTGACTAGCTCGTTGTGATCAACAGATAGTCATGATTTCCTGGCTATGGACATTGGATGTCGTTGATAACGGGATCACATCATTAGGAGAATGATGTGATGGACAAGACCCAATCCTAAGCATAGCACAAAGATCGTGTAGTTCGTTTGCTAGAGCTTTGCCAATGTCAAGTATCTCTTCCTTTGACCATGAGAGCGTGTAACTCCTGGATACCGTAGGGGTGCTTTGGGTGTATCAAACGTCACAACGTAACTGGGTGACTATAAAGGTGCACTACAGGTATCTCCGAAAGTATCTATTGTTTTATGCGGATCGAGACTGGGATTTGTCACTCCGTATGACGGAGAGGTATCTCTGGGCCCACTCGGTAATGCATCATCATAATGAGCTCAAGGTGACCAAGGTGTTGGCCACAGGATCATGCATTACGGTACGAGTAAAGTGACTTGCCGGTAACGAGACTGAACAAGGTATTGGGATACCGACGATCGGGTCTCGGGCAAGTAACGTACCGATTGACAAAGGGAATTGTATACAGGGTTTGATCGAATCCTCGACATCGTGGTTCAACCAATGAAATCATCGAGGAGCATGTGGGAGCCAACATGGGTATCCAGACCCCGCTGTTGGTTATTGCCCGAGAGCGGTCTCGGTCATGTCTGCATGTCTCCCGAGCCCGTAGGGTCTACACACTTAAGGTTCGGTGACGCTAGGGTTGTTAGGAAGACTAGTATGTGACTACCGAATGTTGTTCGGAGTCCCGGATGAGATCCCGGACGTCACGAGGAGTTCCGGAATGGTCCGGAGGTAAAGTTTTATATATGGGAAGTTGTTAAACAGGCACCGGAAAGTTTCGGGGTTATACCGGTATTGTACCGGGACCACCGGAAGGGTTCCGGGGGTCCACCGGGAGGGGCCACCTCTCCCGGGGGGCCACTTGGGCTGCGTGGGGATAGCAGCCAGCCCCTAGTGGGCTTGGCGCCCCCCCCCCTTTGGGCCCATGCGCCTAGGGTGGGGGGGGGGGAAACCCTAAAGGGGGCGCACCCCCCTTGCTTGGGGGGCAAGCCCCCCACCCTTTGGCCGCCACCCCCCCTAGGGTTTTCCCTAGAGGGCCGGCCCTCCTTGCCCCTTCCCCTATATATAGAGGGGTGAGGGGAGGGCTGCTGTACACCACAACTCAAGGCGCAGCCCCTCCCCTCCCCAACACCTCTCCTCCTCCGTACGTGCTCGGCGAAGCTCTGTCGGAATACTGCTGCACCAACTGCACCACGCCGTCGTGCTGCCCTTGGAGCTGACTTCCTCAACCTCTCCTTCCTCCTTGCTGGATCAAGACGGAGGAGACGTCTCCCATCCCGTACGTGTGTCTAACGCGGAGGTGCTGTCCGTTCAGCACTAGGACATTGGTGATCCGAATCACGTTCGAGTACGACTCCATCATCACCATCTCCTTGGCAAGCTTCCGCTCGTGATCTACAAGTGGTATGTAGATGCAAACTCTCTCCCTTGACTCGTTGCTTAGATGAACTCATAGATGGATCTTGGTGAAACCGTAGGAAAAATTTTAATTTTCTGCAACGTTCCCCAACAAACAATGCCGCCCACGTCCCATCAACCGCCACGCGGCGCCCAAGGCCGCAGGCTATTAGGGCCCGCGGTGCTTCGCCCCTGCCCTTTCGCCTCTCGGCACGGCCAAGTCCGGGCGCGCCTTGGGCCCGGGGGCTACTGTCGGCGTTCTAGGAATGGGGGTCCCCAGACTTGCCTGCCTGCGGCGTGGCTCAAAGGAGGCCCAGCATGGCCCATCTTCATCAGCACAAGACTCAAGACCCTCGCGAGGGGCCAAGCCTCGCGAGGAGGACGACATGGAACTTCCTCAGGCACGGCCTCGTCAGGCTGGCTCGCGAGGAGGCGGAGAGATCAAGGCAGAGTACCTTGCGAGGTGCCCGTGACGCAAGCCATGATGACTCAGGGCGCCAGGCGGGCGCCAGCGCGTGCAGCGTCCTTCTTTCCTCTTTGGTGCAAAGGGGGCAAGCGCAGCCGCGGAGTACCAAGGCATCAGGCAAAGGTTGCCATTTCGGTGCAACAAGACCAAGACCAGGAGGACTACGAGACGGAGGTCACCATGGAGCCCAGGACGGCGTCATCACCAGAGCTTTGCGCAGGCGAAGACTGCTTTTGTCAGGATAGTTGATGCTTGCTGTCCCCCTTCAAATTAGCCCGCCATTGTTGGCTCCCTTCCCGCTCGATATTTGGGAAGAGGACTAGGGCCTCTGTAAATTGGACCAGCCACCCACACGGCAAGGGGGTTCGGTTCGGTTAGGTTCATTCGTTCGGTTCAGGTAGAAAAGGAGAGAGAGAGAGAGAGAGAGAGAGAAGGGTGACTGAACTCCTCCTAGCAGTTCATCGCCCCAGCCAGGAATAGACCCTCGCGAGGCTGTTCTTCCTTGTATTGTTCATCATCACCAGCCCCAGGAGGCAATCCACCAACCACACAATAGAGTAGGGTATTACACCACAACGGTGGCCCGAACCAGTATAAATCTTGTGTCTCTTGCACAGTTCTTTCAGTAGTTTTAGATCTTTGCGAGACGGGGAGGTAGAAGGCGTAATCTCCGCGCGCACCCCAGTGTTCGAACCTTAAGGGTCTGCCGGAACCTGAGATCCGACAGGGTCAAGGATGCCAGTTTATCAAAAAAAATACTTATGAGTTTCAACAAACAAAACAGGAAAACATGCAAGGCTTTTTACGAGCTGCCAGGCTCCAAATCGAGGCTTTTCATGGGCTGCCAGGCCTCTGAGTTAAACCATTTAACAAAGCCTTTTAAGATGGGCCTCCAATTAACCAATCATCGTTTTAACTGTGACAATGTCAGGACCCCGACTCGATGTCACATCGATCTAGCTGGTAACACCTCATATCACTTTGCGGCCTCACGCACGGTATCCCCACGGGTGTCGTCTTACCTTTTCCCGGTAAGAGAGGCTACTAAAGATAAACAACTAGATAGTCAGATCCCACACATACCAAGCATTTCAATCATACACACAATATGCTCGATATGTGCAAATACAACGAAGCATCACAACATGACTCTATGACACAAGTACTTTATTTAAGGCTCAGAGAGCCATACACAACATACACACAAGGTACGGGTCTCACGACCCAACATACAAGTCATACAATCATACAAGCCAACAGCGGAAGTAACTTGTCTGAGTACAGACAACTAGTAAAATAAAAGAGGCTTGGAAAGCCTAGCTATACTACGTGGTCCTTCACAAGCTCAGGTTCACCACCTGGGTCTTTAGCCTACTCGTTGATGTGAACGTCTACATAGAACCCATCAGAAGGGGTTGCAGCGTCTTCTGTAAAAATGTAGAATATAGTAACATGAGTACAAAGGTACTCAGCAAGACTTACATCAGATCCTACATACATGCATAGTATCAAGAAGGGTTGGTGGAGTTATTGCAGCAAGCCAGCTTTGACTCTTGGCTAGACTATCCTACGATACTCCAATTTGAAATAGTTTTGCGCACACGAGTCCACTACTCACCACTTCAATACACTACCGAGGATCCACCTCCGTCTTCCTACGGAAAAGCCATCCTCGGCACTCACACTTATCTTGAGGCTTTTAGTAGTTTCCATTTACTTGTCTATGAACTGTATAGGCAACCAAGTAGTCCTTTACCGCGGACGCGGCTATTCGAATAGATCATGTTAACCCTGCAGGGGTGTACTTCTTCATACATGTTTCCACCACTTAGCGTCTGCACACGACATGTGCTCGGCAGACTTCAAGCGAAAGCCGACGTGGGTGTAGACCACGACCTACCTAAACACTTAAGCCTCTAGTCCAGGTTTATCGCCTATTCAGGTTCCATCCGCAGGGAGTCCGACCGAGGTTTCCCATACGGCCCCGAACGATGTGAACAGGGTTCCCGAGATACCTAACGGGTATTCGGTACACCCGGCCACGTACCTACCGCATCACAGCCCACCCCTACGGTCAGCGCTGTCCACAGCCTCCAGTAGGCTACAAACACCAGAAACTACTTGCAACTCCTGGACAGAGAACTAGGGTGAATAAGAAGTCGAGCGGGGTCATATTTCAGGGCCCAATGCATGGTAGTAGCTGTATCTTAAATCACACATACAGATCTCAGTGCTTAAGGTCGGCTTCAATGAAACAACCCACCATGTACTCCTACATGGCCTCTCATCGATACCTTTACCAAATCGTGTTCACCGCACCACTCTTATTACCGACATAATCATTTCACTCTAGCCCATCACCCAGATGAACCAGACCTGACACAACTCTAAGCATAGCAGGCATAGCAAGGTAGGAACAACACATACATATGGCTCAATCAACTCCTACACATGCTAGTGGGTTTCATCTAGTTACTGTGGCAATGACAGGTCATGCAGAGGAAATGGGTTCAACTACCGTAGCACACAGCAGTTTGAATCGCGTTGTCTTAATGCAGTAAAATAGAGCAGGAGTGAGAACATGGGATTGTATCGATATGATCAAATGGTTGGTTGCTTGCCTGATGATTCGTTGCACGGATACGACTCTTCGTTAGGGTAATCACGATACTCCTCGGGGACAGATCCTGTCGCAAAGGATAACGATACACAGGCATCACCAAACAATGTGCAACAATATGATGCATGCATGAAACATGGCAATATGAGTGTGTTGGGCTAATGCAACTAAAACCAGATGTGTTTGAGCAAATTTGAATCAAAGATTCAAATTCCAAATTCAAATATGGCCTTTTAAAGTGCCTTTTCTTATTCTGCTTAAAACATCAATTTAACTTGTTTGATCATGCATGAAAATAGTACAGATGGATAGATTGGATTTTTCTGATCATTTTTCATATATAATTTGTCCAATTTGGAGTTACAGAAGAAAAGTTATGAATTTTTGAAGTTTAATTAATATTCTGGAATTTCCTGATTTAATTTAAATCCAGAAATATCATTTACTGCGTCAGCCTGACGTCACAATGACATCAGCAGGTCAACAGGGCTGGCTCGGGTCAAACCTGACGTGTGGGGTCCACACGTCAGTGTCACAGGGGCTTATCCCGCGTTGACCCCGGGCTGGTTAGCTTTGACTAAGCCCTGGGGCCCACTTGTCAGCGTCAGTAGGTGGTGGATTAGTGGTTAATCAACTAGGCCACGTCAGCTCGCCGGAGTTCTGGCCGGCGGCGACCATCAGTGCGGCGGCGATAGTGGTTTTGGTCGTTTTGGCCACCAAATGGACCACGGAGATCACCGGAGTGAAGCTGAGGACGACCCGCGGCTCTTGGCGGAGTCCGTTGGGGTCGGGGTGGCCGGAGTTGACGGCGGTGAGCTCGGCTGCGGCCGCCGGGGTTCGGTCGTGCACGGGAGTGATGCTGGAGCTCGAAGTCGAGCAAAGTGAGGCGCTAGGAATGCTCTACGGGTTCTTGTGAACGTGTTGGACTCGCCGGGGTGACCAAATGGTCACCGGAGCTGCGTCGACGGCGAGCTCGGCGACGGCGGAGGTTCGGCCGTGGTGGAGATGAAGCTATGGTGAGGGAACGAGGGGACGGAGAGGGGGAAACGACTCGGGGGCTCACCGCGGTTGCAGTGGGCGTCGAAGCGGGCTCGGGGACGCGTCGGAGACGGCGAATTCGACGGCGACGGTGGTCGGAGTCCGAAGAGGGGAACGGCGACGTGGCGGCGATGCAGGGCTTCCGGGGACTCGTGGAGCGGTGGGGAGGAAGAGGGAGTTGTGGCGGAGCTTCTGAGCTACTCGGGGGAGCGAGGGGTGGCCGGAGACAGTGGCTACGGCGAACGGCGGCGACGGTGATCTTCGGCCGAGAGCGAGAGAGAGCGAGGGAGAAACGGGGGAGAGTGAGCGAGAGCAGGGGGGATCGGGACGGGCTGCGGACGTCGTCCACGTGGCCAGGAGGGCGTCGGCAAGCAGGAGGTGGCCGCGCGGCCGCGCGCGCGCGAGCACACAGCAGCTTCGGGGCGTGGGGAGGAAGACGACGGGGAGCTACAGTGTTGGGCTGGGTCGGCTGCTAGCTGGGCCGGCCAGCTGGCTGGGCCGCACAGGTAAGTCTTTCCCCTTTCTTTTCTGTTTTCTGTTTTATTTAATATATCTGCAACTTTGTTGAATTAAATAAAATACCTAGGCAACTCCAAAAATCACCAAACTACTCCTGGTCCATAGTTGGATTATTTCCAACATGAAACATTTTAGTTTGGAGATATTTGAGCATTTAAATATTTTATATTATTTTAAATGCCCAAATTCAAATATCTATGATTTAATTCAGAAACCCTAGGATGGCCTAGAAAAATGTGCACCACTTTTGTCAGAGGTTCTGAACCAAGGCAAAAATGATGGGCATTTTAGAAGGGCATTTCAGGTTCATTGAAAAATTATTTTAGTAACCCTAGTTGGTTTCAGAGGGGACTGGGGGTTCTGTCATTCCCATTTCAAGTTTCTGATGAAAAGTAAACATGATGCAACACTCTAATGCATGACTAGCTAGGGTGTGACAGACAAGTTCAGGGTCTGTAAAAGATTGACTTGTCAAACGTTCGATGGGTCATACTAGGATTACCTGGACATGAGTGGCTTACTTGATGAAGGCAGGTTAACCCGGGTTTTTAGGTGAATACACCAGGCTTCTAATCCATGGCTTGATAGCCAATTACGAGGGTCCTTTCAACCTCTTTGTTGCTTTGCAAAAAGAGCCCCCAAGTAACTTTGTGAGCGATGCTTAGTGTGTGCCCATGTTTGAGTCTGTACTGTGTACAACACTCTCTTTGGCTCCACAACTTGTTCCCTTTGTGGCTTAAATGCCTATCAAGAAGTGTAGCTATGGTGTGAGGACAACCAAGCCCCCTAGTGATATCCCTTTGTGGTTTGTAAACCGATCAAGAGGTGTAGCTGTAGTTCAAATATGACCAAACCCACTAGTGATTTTCTTTGTATCTATGCAGCTGCTAAAGCCGGATTAACAAAAACTCCGCTTTGTTAGTTAACTTGTAAAAGTACACATAGGATATAAAAAGAACAGATACCCCGCTTAAAATGGAGGCTCCGGTTTATTATATGATATATACACTGTCATAAATATGTACAGATGAAGAGCCTATGGCTTCAAGTATAGTAAGGCCGAAGGAGAGCTATGTTCCATGGCCGCTTGGTCTCCTCCTCCGATTGACGTGAGTCTTTATGCTCTCGAACATCAATGAGGTAGTAAGATCCGTTGTGCAGATTTTTGCTGACCACAAAGGGTCCTTCCCAAGGTGGGGATAACTTGTGCATATCAGTCTGATCCTAGATGAGCCGGAGCACCAAATCACCTTCTTGAAAGGTTCTGGTTTTAACCTGGCGGCTGTGATAACGTCGGAGATCTTGTTGATAAATCGCTGATCGTGCTGCTGCAAGATCACGCTCTTCATCCAACAGGTCCAGTGAATCCTGGCGTGCTTTCTCATTATCAGCTTCAACATAAGCTGCCACACGGGGCGAATCGTGACGGATGTCACTAGGAAGAACCGCCTCCGCTCCATAAACCATGAAGAAAGGTGTGTAACCCGTAGACCTATTGGGTTGGTGTTGATGTTCCATAACACAGAAGGTAGCTCCTCAACCCAACAACCCGGTGTCCGCTTTAAGGGAACCATAAGCCTTGGTTTGATACCCCGTAGAATTTCTTGATTTGCCCTTTCTGCTTGACCATTAGATTGGGGGTGAGCCACCGACACTAGATCAAGCCGGATGTGTTCACGTTAACAGAATTCTTCCATCTCCCCTTTTGACAGATTAGTATCGTTATCTGTTATAATGCTGTGTGGAAAACCAAACCAGAATATCACCTTCTTGATGAATTGAACCGCCGTGGCTGCATCACACTTGCTGACTGGCTCTGCCTCCACCCATTTAGTGAATTTATCAAATGCTACTAACAGGTGGGTCTTTTTGTCCTTAGAACGCTTGAAGGGTCCAACCATATCAAGCCCCCAAGTTGCAAACGGCCACGTAATTGGAATCATCCGCAACTCTTGAGCCGAAATGTGCGCATGGCGGGCAAATTTTTGACATCCATCACATCTCTTGACTAAATCCTCCGCATCAGCATGTGCCGTCAACCAGTAAAAACCGTGGCGAAAAGCTTTGACAACCAACGACTTTGAACTGGCGTGGTGACTGCAATCCCCTTCATGGATTTCTCGCAAAATCTCACAACCTTCTTGAGGAGAAACACAACGCTGAGGTGCTCCTGAAACACTGTAACAATGTAACTCCCCGTTGAGTATGGTCATGGAACTGGAATGCCGGATTATCTGTCGAGCCAACGTTTCATCGTCTGGTAACTCGCCCCGGTTCATGTAATCCATATATGGGATCGTCCAATCCGATATGGCATGCAGAGCTGCCACCAACTGAGCCTCTGGATCAGGAATAGCCAAATCTTCTTCGGTTGGTACTTTGACTGACGGATTGTGCAACACATCAAGAAAGACGTTGGGCGGGACCGGTTTACGTTGGGAACCGAGACGACTTAAAGCGTCCGCCGCTTCATTCTTCCGCTGGTCTATATGGTCCACCTGATAACCTTTAAGGTGACCAGCCACTGCGTCCACCTCTCACCGATATGTAGCCATGAGTGGGTCCTTAGAATCCCAAGTGCCAGACACCTGCTGAGCCACTAGATCTGAATCACCGAAGCATTTAACCCGACTCAAATTCATCTCCTTAGCCATCCGAAGACCATGGAGCAAAGCCTCATATGCAGCTGCATTGTTAGTACAAGGGAACATTAAACGGAGGACATAACAAAACTTGTCACCTCGTGGGGAAGTTAGTATGACTCCAGCCCCCGAGCCCTCCAACTGTCTGGATCCATCAAAATGAATAGTCCAATATGTATTATCTGGTTTCTCTTCAGGTGCCTGTAACTCCGTCCAATCATTGATGAAATCCATGAGTGCTTGGGATTTGATCGTTGTGCGGGGTATATATTTAAGCCCATGAGGTCCAAGCTCAATAGCCCACTTGGCAATCCGGCCAGTTGCTTCTCTGTTTTGAATGATGTCGCCTAGAGGAGCTGAACTGACCACTATGATAGGATGGCCCTGAAAATAATGTTTAAGCTTTCGGCTTGCCATAAATACCCCATATACCAGCTTCTACCAATGCGGATACCTCTGCTTTGACTCAATGAGCACCTCGCTGATATAATAAACCGGCCGTTGAACCGGATATTCCTTGCCAAGCTCCTTGCGCTCTACCACAATAGCTACGCTAACAGCCCGGGCATTAGCAGCCACATATAATAATAATGGCTCTTTATCGATCGGCGCTGCAAGCACGGGCGGTTCAGCTAGCTTCCTTTTCAGATCCTCGAACGCCTTATCAGCTGTCTCGCTACAGACAAAGTTATATGTTTTCTTGAGCATCTGATATAAGGGGATGGCCTTCTCTCCAAGATGACTAATAAACCGGCTCAAGGCTATAATCCGGCCGGCCAGACATTGAACATCGTTAATACACGCCGGTTTAGCCAAGGATGTAATTGCCGCAATCTTTTTCGGATTGGCCTCAATGCCTCTGTATGATACCAGAAAGCCTAAGAGCTTGCCTGTCGGGACACCGAAGACACACTTCTCCGGATTGAGCATCATCTTGTAAACCCGGAGATTGTCAAAGGTTTCTCGTAGATCATCTATCAATGTCTCCTCCTTTCTGGACTTGACCACAATATCATCCACATATGCATGAACATTGCACCCAATTTGTTTATGAAGGCAATTCTGAACACATCGCTGGTAAGTTGCCTGGGCACTCTTAAGCCCAAACGGCATGGAAACATAGCAGAAGGCTCCAAAGGGAGTTATGAAAGCTGTCTTCTCCTGGTCCTTAACCGCCATTTTGATCTGATGATAACCAGAGTAGGCATCCAAAAAACACAAACGGTCACAACCCGCCGTAGCATCAATTATCTGATCAATGCGAGGGGGAGCAAAGGGGTTTGCAGCGCAAGCCTTGTTTAAATCTGTGTAGTCCACACACATGCGCCAAGTGCCGTTTTTCTTAAGAACCAGCACCGGATTGGCCAACCACTCTGGATGAAAAACTTCAACAATAAACCCAGCAGCCAACAGATGGGCTACCTCTTCACCTATAGCCTTACGTCTCTCCTCATTGAAACGACAGAGGAACTGCCGAACCGGTTTGAACTTAGGATCAATGTTGAGTGTGTGCTCAGCGAGTTCCCTCGGTACACCTGGCATGTTAGAAGGTTTCCATGCAAAGATGTCCCAATTCTCACGGATGAACTCGATGAGCGCGCTTTCCTATTTGGGATCCAGGTTAGCACTGATGCTGAATTTTTTGGATGAATCGCCAGGAACAAAGTCAACCATCTTAGTGTTTGTAGCCGATTTGAACTTCAACGCTGGATCATCTTCCGTAGTTGGCTTTTTTAAAGAGGCCATGTCTACCGGATCAACTTGCTCCTTATAGAATTTCAACTCCTCCGTGGCACAAACCGACTCAGCATAAGCCACATCACCTTCTTCACACTCCAAAGCAATCTTTCTAATTCCATGTACTGTGATAGTCCCTTTATGACCTGGCATTTGAAGCTGTAGATAAACATAACATGGCCTTACCATAAACTTAGCATAAACCGGCCACCCCAACAAGGCATGGTACGGACTTTTGATCTTTACCACCTCAAATATCAATGTTTCTGACCTTGAATCATAGTCATCTCCAAAAGCTACCTCCAAAGCTATCTTGCCAACATGATATGCAGACTTACCAGGCACCACACCATGAAAGACCGTATTTGACGGTTTAAGATCCTTATCTGTCAACCCCATACGGTGGAATGTATCATAATACAAAATATTGATACTACTTCCCCCATCCATGAGCACTTTAGTGAACCTGTATCCCCCAACTTGAGGGGCTACCACCAGGGCCAAATGACCTAGATTATCAACCCGGGGTGGGTGATTGTCTCTACTCCAAAAAATAGGTTGCTCAGACCAACGTAAATACTAAGGTATTGCCGGCTCAATAGAGTTTACTGCCCTTTTGTGAAGCTTCTGATCACGTTTGCACAAATTAGTAGTGAAGACATGATATTGCCCGTTGTTCAGCTATTTGGGATTGCTCTGATAACCCGACTGCTGCTGCTGTTGACTCCCCTAATGGTTGTAACCTCCCTGTTTGCCTTGGTGCCCTTGATTGACATGTCCGGTTTGGTTGCCTGGAAACCCTGAACCGAAACCACTACCTCCGTAACCCGGCCCGTGGAAACCTCCTCCTGAACCGCCGGGCGGGCCGTTGTCATATTGGAACATGTTGGAATTCTTGAAATCCCGCATGATATAACAGTCCTTCCAAAGATGTGATGTCGGCTTCTCCTTCAATCCATGCTTTGGACAGGGATGATTTAACATATGCTCCAAATTGTTGCCTGAACCGCCACCCCTTTGGGGCTGCTTGCCCTTACGGCGCTGGCCATTCTCCTGCGCGTTGGTATTTGCAACAAAGTCCAAGCTACTGTCAGCCTTGTGCTTACCACCGTTTCCATGCCCTGCCAGATTATGCTATTGACCTTTGGCATTGCCGTTCTTCTTACCTTTCTCTGGTTTGTCCTCCTCTGAATCCGGATCCTTGGTATTATCTGAATCGGCGTATTTAACCAAAGCGGCCATGAGTGTTGACATATCATTGCAGTGACGTTTGAGGCTTCCCAATTTCTATTTCAGCGGTTTGAAACAACAATTGCCCTTTAATGTTAACACTGTAGTGTCTGCATTGATACGATCTGATGAATGCAAAATTGTTGAGACCCGTTTGACCCAATGGGTCATGGACTCCCCTTCCTCTTGGACACAAGCGGCCAGATCCACGAATGACATCGGCTGCTTACACGTATCCTTAAAGTTCTGGATAAACCGATGCTTCAACTCGGCCCATGATCTGACAGAGTTGGTCGGCAAGCTCTTCAACCAAGTGCCAGCTGTTCCTTCCAACATCATGGTGAAATATTTAGCACACACTGCCTCATCCACATATAACATCTCCATTGCCATCTCATAGCTCTCCACCCACGCCTCTGGTTGCAAATCGGTGGTGTAATTTGGTACCTTACAAGGTCCCTTGAAATCCTTGGGCATTCTCACATTACGCAAAGCGGGGGTTAAACATGGCACCCCTATGGAACTGAACATCACACCTGGCTCCACGGAGGCCGTGGGGTGAAACGGAGTATGCTGTCGTGCTCCGTGTCAAAACCGGCAGATCTCGGGTAGGGGGTCCCGAACTGTGCGTCTAGGCCGGATGGTAACAGGAGGCAAGGGACACGAAGTTTTACCCAGGTTCGGGCCCTCTCGATGGAGGTAAAACCCTATGTCCTTCTTAATTAATATTGATGATATGGGTAGTACAAGAGTAGATCTACCACGAGATCGGAGAGGCTAAACCCTAGAGGCTAGCCTATGGTATGATTGTCGTTGTGTATGTTGTCCTACGGACTAAAACCCTCCGGTGTTTATAGACACCAGAGAGGGTTAGGGTTACACAAAGTCGGTTACAATCCGTATCGCCAAGCTTGCCTTCCACGCCAAGGAAAGTCCCTTCCGGACACGGGACGAAGTCTTCAATCTTGTATCTTCATAGTCCAGGAGTCCAGCTGAAGGTATAGTCCGGCCATCAAGACACCCCCTAATCCAGGACTCCCTCAGTAGCCCCCTAACCAGGCTTCAATGACGATGAGTCCGGCGCACAGATTGTCTTCAGCATTGTAAGGTGGGTTCTCCTCCAAATTCCGTGTACCTGTTGAATAAAGTCCGACTTCTTGTAAATGTTAAGCTCCTCGGCTTCTACGCCCAATAATGGTCGTCTCCCACGTGTCAAACGAATATGAAAAGTCTGAGTGTTTTTACATTCACACGCCTAGCCGCATAAATGAGCCGCCCATTTAAGGGGACGAGGATTTAGATCCAAACCACACCTTCTCCCCTTCGTGAGTGTTCATCAAAGTGCATCCGACAAAGGTCCATTCCACCATGGCCAGCCATCGCAACTCCTCCTTTCGCCCTTCCAGCCCTCATCCTGGGTATTGGGAGAGATGCTCTGTCCCGCATAGCGAGCTAGTGACGCTCCAGACCAAGGGATTTCTCCCCCCGGCCTATATGATACCGGTTCGAGCTGATCTCGCCGTCTATAATGGCGGAAAGCAAGCGGAGAGTGCCCCTAATCCCTCCAAAGGAGAGCGGGTATGCGTCATCCATTATTTAATAAGGGGGCTTGGGTTTCCAATCCATCCATTTCTCCGGGGGCTGCTGGAGTTCTACGGCCTACAGCTACGCAATCTCACGCCTACCTCCGTATTGCATATCGCGGGCTTCGTAGCCCTCTGCGAGCTGTTTTTGGGTATGGAGGCTCATTTCGGGCTATGGAAAAGGTTATTCTGCCTTGTGCCCCACTCTAAGGAGGGGTCAATGTATCAAGTGGGCGGAGCCGAAGTGTGGCGCATCGCCGGGACCGGATATCTATCTAGAACTCCAAAGAAGGCGTACGAAGACTGGCCTTCGGAATGGTTTTATATAGAGGATGTCCCACTGCCGGATCCTGTTTGGATTGGCCTCCCTGAGTTCGATAGTGCTCCCTTAAAGAAGCGCCTAAGTTGGCATCCACGGAGCCCTCAGAGGGAAAGTGACAGGGACATCATTTACCTGATGGGCTTAATAAGATTGTTAGCCCATTCCGGACTGACCATGATCGGGGTTATGGCCGAATGCATCATGCGGGGGGTGCAGCCGCTTCAGTATAGAAGCCACCCCATGTGGGACTTCAACGGGGAGGATGACGCCACCCGCTATGGCCGTAAGGGGCCGGATTCAGCTGTCGCTCTACTAAAGATCTTGTCCACTTTGTATAAGGGAGAAGAGGAGGAATTTCTCCGCGTCAACCCATAGGGTGGATTCTCTATGCACAATCCCCCAAGCTGGGTAAGCGGTCACATTTACTTGCCCATCCATTTTGTATTCCCATTGTTAAATATTCAGTCTAACGACTTCAACGCAGGAACTGCGCCGGGCTGTTAAGGAAATAAACAGCCCTCCTCCACAACCCGAGGACCCAGGACGGTCCCTCGACCCAGCCTCTCAAGAGGATCCGGACATATCTGTGGAGCTGATTGATGGAGTGTTCCATCAATTGAGCAAGGACAACGCCTTTGTGGCCATTACGGCCGATTACCCAGGGCTAATCCCGACCTCCCAGGTAACTGAGATCGAAGTCCCAGTACCCCGAATAGGTGTCCGCCCTCTTGTGTTTTCAGTTTCCTGATTACAACCGAGCTTTGCAGGGGAGCTTTTTGAGACGGGAGGCCGAACCTGCGGCGGCAAGCCAACGAGGGGCCGCAGGGGCCCGTGGGCAGAAAAGAGGCGCAGTCCGGAGCGAGGCGTCAGCGCAAAGGTATGGCGTGCCCCCTTATCCCAGGTGTTACACCTGAGAGGCATATTAACACTCGTGCTCTCTTCAGGACAAAGAGACCTTGCCGGACTATACCCAGAGAGGCTGCCAACCGCGCCTCCACCAGCCAGGCTCCGAAGCCTGGTCCAGAGGCGGAGGCGAACACAAGGCGCGCACCGGACGCTCCTCCGATGGAGGATGTGGACAGGTTGTCTGCCACCAACTCTGAGGTGGAGAGTGCCATGAACCACAGGCGTAGCCGGATAATTCTTCGCGACGCTTGTTTCTCCCCAGAGGCATTAGATGCCTTTAATTCGGGAGATGCGTACCTCCGTGCTGCTCAAAATGGTCTAGCCAGAGCCACGGAGCAATATGTAAAAGACATACGGGTAAGAAAATTTTGGTAATTATATATATACCAGTAGCCCCTGAGACTTGAAACAGTTAGAATAACTGATTTAAGGATCATTTGTTATGCAGGTTCTTACAGAAAGAATTCCCTACTGTCCAAGGAGCTGCAAGAGTGCAAAGCCCAATATGAGGCCGCACTAGCCGCGGCAGGGGAGCCCAAGGAGACCCCCTCTGGTAATATACACTTCGAAAGATAAGTATTTTGCTAAGCACGGCATGCGTGCGAATCTGACAAATGAAATTGCAGATGGCGCCGGATTGAATCCGGAAAGGCAACACCTCCTACGCCAGCTAAAGGCTGGTGAGAAGGTGCTGACAAAGGTGAGGCATGAGAAGAACGATCTCCAAGATGCCAACACCAAGCTGGGCGTCAAGCTGAAAGATGTTCGTGCCCAGCTGTCAGACTCCGTTAAGGAGAATCAGCGGCTTCGGCGCGACATATTTAGTAAGTGCTTGAATGAACCTTTGAAAGAAAGTTCGGCGGGGAAGTCGACTAACAGAGCAATGTCTATAGGTGTGCTAACAGGTCGTCCTACAGAGGAGATGCTCGGTTCTACGGGTGACCTTCTTCCTGAGCTCTCGCAACTGCTCGATCGAGTTCGGCAGGCGATGCAAGGCGTCGCCCAGGCCCTGCGGCCATCCATCTCCATGCCCAAAGGTCTTGGAGAGCTTGCAGAGAAGCTAAAGGGAGCACATCGGCGCTTCCGATTGTGGAAGATATCGGCCTGCCATCAAGGCGCTAGGGAGGCCTGGGCCATGGTGAAGACACGGTACACAAAGGCTGACCCCAACCACATGGCCGAGGTCGGTCCTGTAGGGCCCGATGGGAAGGAGATCCCTGTAAGCTTAGTATACGGCCAAGTAGAGTTGGCCGCAAAGTATTCCCAGCAGGACTGTAAATTAGACAGCCTGTTAGATGGTATTGAAGAGGAATACAGTCAGTCAAAATGACTATGTAATTTAATTGACATTTATAATGCCTTCTAGCCGGATTGTAGATCATTTATCATGGCCGACCTTTTCGCTTCAGCCTCGGGACCTGACGGTCCGGAGTGTGTCAGAATTCCCATGCGGTTATATAGGAACCGAGGAATGCATGGAGACCAGGCATAGGGGTCATTAGTGCGTGAACAGACAAGTGCCCGACTAGTTATGTTATATTACATGGTTAGTAAGAAACATCTTCCAGGGAGAATAGTTCTGTTAGGGGTTCCTTTCCCTAGGAGGCATGCCCTAAAGTGCATGTCCATGCTGCGAAAAGAAACGCAGGAAAAACATCTGGGGGTGTATAGATAAATAAAATAAAAAAGATCATCTTTAGTTCACCGACCGAATATTCCCTTAAGAACGCTAGCTTTCGGCTTCACCCAGTCTGAGGTACACGTCCGGCTGACCCGGCAGTAACAATCACAGAGGTGCTCCCTTTACCACCTAGCCGAACAATCGGGAATGTAGGGGTAAGCACAGGAGCCAGGCAACCCAGCTTGGCCAAAACTTAAGTCATATCGATGCATATAATGGTGAATAAAAGGTACGTGCGGAAGTGTGACACATGTGTTGGGCATGAAGCCCGTATAAATAAGCTTCTGTTTAAAGAAGTCCCTAGGTTTAATGAGCGCAGATAGTGTGTCACTTTATGAGCCTTTAAAGGCTATAAGAGAGAGAGAAGAAGAAGAGGAATGTAAGACAGAAAGTATATAAAAAATGGAGAGAGGAAGGAGACGAACACAGAGTCCGGCGCTAGGCATAGAATCTTCGGAGACGGGCTGCATTCCATGGGTTCGGCTCGAGTCGGTTATCCGATGCATCTCGCAGGTGGTATGCTCCACCAGTCAGGACTTGGTCAATTATGAAGGGACCTTCCCACTTGGGCTTAAGTTTGTCCTTTTTCTTGTCCGGTAGTCGTAGAACTACTTCGCCAACGTTGTAATTTTTGGCCCGTACTTCTCTGCTTTGGTATCTTCGAGCCTGCTGTTGATAGAATGCGGAATGGGCTTTTGCCACGTCACGCTCCTCCTCCAATGCGTCCAAGCTGTCCTGCCGATCGAGCTCAGCTTCTCTTTCTTCGTACATGCGCACTCGAGGTGAGTCATGAATTATGTCGCAAGGCAAAACTGCCTCTGCGCCGTACACCATAAAGAATGGTGTGTATCCGGTGGTGCAATTCGGCATGGTCCGCAGCCCCCAGAGTACGGAGTCGAGCTCCTCTACCCAGTGTGTGTTAGATTCCTTGAGGGACCGCACTAATCTGGGTTTGATGCCACTCATGATAAGACCATTTGCACGTTCGACCTGGCCGTTAGTTTGTGGGTGATAGACGGAAGCATAATCGAGCTTGATGCCCATGTTTTTGCACCAGAGTTTTACCTCGTCGGCTGTAATGTTCATGCCGTTATCTGTGATGATGCTATGGGGGACACCGTAAAGGTGTACAACCCCGGATATAAAGTCTATCACCGGTCCGGATTCGGCCGTCTTAATAGGCTTGGCTTCTATCCATTTGGTGAACTTATCCACCATGAGCAGTAAGTATTTTTGCTTGTGGGTTCCTCCTTTAAGGGGTCCAACCATGTCAAGCCCCTAGAACACGAAGGGCCAAGTGATGGGGATAGTTTGGAGGGCGGTGGGTGGCATATGGCTTTGGTTTGCAAAAAGCTAGCAACCGGTGCATCGTTGGACTAAGTCCTGGGCGTCTGCCCGGGCCGTCGGCCAATAAAAGCGTGTACGGAAGGCCTTGCTTACAAGGGACCGAGCTGTCGCGTGATGACCGCCGAGTCCGGCATGAATTTCAGCCAGGAGGTTCCGCCCTTCCTCTTCGGAGATGCACCTTTGAAGGACTCCGGTAGTGCTTTTCTTATAAAGCTCTCCCTCGTGGACTTTGTAGGCTTTGGATCACCACACTATGCAGCGTGCCTCGTTTTGGTCCTCGGGGAGTTCCTGCCTAGTAAGGTAGGCGAGGAATGGTTCCGTCCGCGGGGCGATAACGGCCATTATTACGTGGGCTGAAGGTGTTATTTCATTGGCAGAGCCTCCGATTGTGTCGGAATGTTCGGTGTCGGGCAGTGCGGTTGGGTCCGGGCTGTTATTGTTCGGCTCCCCTTCCCATACTACGGATGGCTTGAACAGCCTTTCCAAGAAGATGTTGGGGGGACTACATCGCGTTTTGCGCCGATGCGTGCCAGGAAATCCGCCGCCTGATTATTTTCTGGGCTACATGGTGGAATTCAAGCCCTTCGAACCGAGCTGGCATTTTTAGGACGGCGTTGCGGTAAGCTGCCATTTTTGGATCCTTGGCATCGAAGTCTCCATTTATTTGGGATATTGCGAGGTTCGAGTCCCCGCGCACCTCTAGACGTTGAATGCCCATGGATACTGCCATCCGGAGACCATGTAAAAGGGCCTCATATTCGGCTGCATTGTTGGAGTCCGTGTACATAATTTGGAGTACGTATTGAACTGTGTCTCCTGTGGGGGACATCAAAACGATGCTAGCCCCCAGTCCGGCCAACATCTTGGAGCCGTCGAAATGCATGATCCAATTTGAATATGTGCCGTACTCTTTAGGGAGTTCGGCCTCCGTCCATTCTATGACGAAGTCGGCCAAGACTTGCGACTTGATGGCTCGCCGTGGCTTATAAGTTATGTCGAATGGGAGGAGCTCAATGGCCCATTTTGCAATCCGGCCCGTTGTGTCACGATTGTTTATAATATCGTTAAGTGGTACTTCCGGAATGCCATGAATACCGCGTACGCAATCTTTTGATAATGCGGGTACCATGATTTGCAGGGAGTGAGGACAGTGGACACATAATAGACCGGCTTTTGAAGGGGGAATTTGTGTCCATCCGTTTCTCGTTCGACGACGAGTACTGCGCTTACAACCTGATGTGTTGCTGCAATGTACAATAGCATTGGTTCGCCAGTGTTTGGCGCGGCCAGGACTGGATTTGTTGCCAATATGGCTTTTATTTCATCGAGTCCGGTCGTGGCTACATCCGTCCATTCGAAGTGTTCGGTGTGCCGAAGGAGGCGGTAAAGGGGTAGGGCCTTTTCTCCCAAACGGGAGATAAAGCGGCTTAGAGCCGCCACACATCCGGTTAACTTTTGTATTTTTTTGAGGTCCTTTGGGATATCCAGTTGCGACAGAGCTCGGATCTTCGCTGGATTTGCTTCAATTCCTCTACCGGATACAATCAAGCCCAAGAGCTTTCCGGCTGGAACGCCAAAAATGCATTTTCTGGGTTGAGCTTGATGTCGTATGTTCGGAGGTTATCGAATGTGAGCCTCAAGTCGTCTACTAGAGATTCGACATGTCTTGTTTTGACGACCACATCATCTACATATGCCTCCACTGTTTTGCCGATCTGGTTTGTCAGACATGTCTGAATCATGCGTTCATATGTTGCGCCGGCATTTTTGAGCTCGAAGGGCATTGTGTTGAAGCAGAATGGGTCGTATGGTGTGATGAATGCCGTTGCGGCTTGGTCTAGTTCTGCCATCTTGATTTGATGGTAGCCGGAATATGCGTCGAGGAAACACAACGAATCGTATCCTGCGGTAGCATCGATAATTTGATCGATGCGGGGGAGGGGGAAGGGATCCTTTGGGCAAGCCTTGTTAAGGTCCTTAAAATCAACGCACAGGCGCCAGGATTTGTCCTTCTTTGGTACCATCACTAGGTTTGCTAGCCAGTCCGGATATTTTATATCTCTGATGAATCCGGCCTCCAATAGCTTTGCTAGCTCTTCTCCCATGGCCAGTCTCTTAGGTTCGAAAAAACGCCGAAGAGCTTGTTTGACAGGCTTGAATCCTTTTAGGATATTTAAGCTGTGCTCGGCCAGCCTGCGTGGGATTCCTGACATGTCTGAAGGGTGCCAGGCGAAAATGTCCCAGTTCTCTCGTAGGAACTCTCGCAGTGCGGCGTCTACATCAGGGTCTAAATGTGCCCCGATGGAAGCTGTTTTATTGGGGTCCGTTGGATGGACCTGGAATTTGACTATTTCGTCCGCCGGTTTAAAGGAGGTGGACTTGGATCTTTTGTCGAGTACCACATCGTCCCTATTCACCATAGAGCGCAGCGCAGTCAGTTCCTCAGCCGCTAGGGCTTCGGATAGTGCCTCGAGGGCCAGTGCGGCTGTCTTGTTTTCGGCGCGGAGTGCTATGTCCAGATCACTAGCGAGAGTGATGATCCCGTTAGGCCCGGGCATCTTGAGCTTCATGTACCCGTAATGGGGTATTGCTTGGAAGATTGTAAACGCTTCCCGCCCTAGCAGAGTGTGATAACCGCTACTGAACGGAGCCACATGGAACGTGACCTCTTCGGTCCTGTAATTATACGGCGTGCCGAACACCACATCTAGTGTGAGTTTTCCTGTACAGCGCGCTTCCCGACTGGGGATTATTCCTCTAAAGGTTGTGCTGCTTCGCTCAATGCGGTTCCAGTCTATTTCCATTTTTTGAAGGGTTTCCTCATAAATGAGGTTCAATCCGCTGCCGCCGTCCATGAGTACCTTGGTAAGACGAAAGCCGTCCACTATTGGACTGAGGACCAATGCAGCTGGTGCTCGGGCTGTTCGGAATTTAGGTTCATCACTGGCGTTAAAGGTAATAGCCGTGTCACTCCATGGGTTTATTGTTGCTACTTGGTAGACTTTGGCAAGGCTGCGGAGTGTCCTTTTTCGCATATTATTTGATGCGAAAATCTCGAAGACTGTTAATACCATATTGGTGTCTCTGGGGTGGCTTTCTGTGGCCTCCGGAATTAGGAGATTTTCGCCAATTTTGGCCACCTGCCGGAGTATCCAACATGCTCTGAGGCTGTGAGTTGGTGTGGCGTCCTCTGTACTGTGAATTTTACAGGGTCCATTGAGCCATACTTCCAGTATGGTTCCATGCCCTGTAGAGGTTTTTTGCTTTTTAGTGCTTGACCCGGGTGTCTGGTGATGATGCACCCTTTTATTTAGGACTGGGTTTGTATTCAGGGCCGGATTGTCCCAAAATTTTATTTCGGTTTTCCAGGCGCTTTCCATCGCACAGTACTTTCGTACAATGGACGCCAAGTCAGCGAAGTGTGTAATATCACGGCGACTTATGGCGTTGAGTATTCCCTTGTCCATGCAATTATTGCAGAAGATTGAGATTGCGTCTTCCTCGCGGCAGTCCCTTAGCCTGTTCTTAACCAGGAGGAATCTGGCCCAGTAATGATGTACTGTTTCATCAGGCTCTTGCCTGATTTTGGATAGATCGCTTATGTTGGGGTGGGTGGGTGGAATTAAATCCGAAGCCTCACCCCATCTGAGGCTCAGAGGCCGAGGAATTTCCGAACTCAGAAATTTGGATTCCTGGATGTTGTCCAATGAATCCAGCCCTCGCCTGACTCTAAGTTCAGGTCTTGAGTGATATCCTCCCCTCCGCGGGTATCCGGCTTGGAGGGATCGGGAATCCGGACGTAGCGAGTCCTTAAGATAGATGAAGGGTCGCTGCACTGTCCCTCTATCACGGCAATGTGATGGGTGACTTGGGGAGAGTAAATCTCTCTCAGATCTGGTTTAGGCCCAATCTGGTCGTAATCCGTAGTGACTCCCAGGGCGGCGAAGCGATCCAAGAGCTCGTTTATGGAGGAGAGCTCCATTGGATCTAACTGCTCGGTGAGTTCCGAGCTGACATGAAGATTGTTTTCGATGGCTCGAGAGGTCATCGTCGGCGCAGAAGCCGAACAGGCGGTCATAAGAAAACCACCTAGCCGGAGGGTTTGGCCGACAGCCAAAGCTCCCTTAGCAACGGTGCCGTCTTTAAAGACGGGGCGAGGCATCCTTCCTGATGGCGACGACACAGAGGAACTCTCAATGAAAGCACCAATGTCGGTGTCAAAACCGGCGGATCTCGGGTAGGGGGTCCCGAACTGTGCGTCTAGGCCGGATGGTAACAGGAGGCAAGGGACACGGAGTTTTACCCAGGTTTGGGCCATCTCGATGGAGGTAAAACCCTACGTGCTGCTTAATTAATATTGATGATATGGGTAGTACAAGAGTATATCTACCACGAGATCGGAGAGGCTAAACCCTAGAGGCTAGCCTATGGTATGATTGTCGTTGTGTATGTTGTCCTACGGACTAAAACCCTCTGGTTTATATAGACACCAGAGAGGGTTAGGGTTACACAAAGTCGGTTACAATGGTAGGAGATCTACATATCCGTATCACCAAGCTTGCCTTCCACGCCAAGGAAAGTCCCTTCCGGACACGGGACGAAGTCTTCAATCTTGTATCTTCATAGTCCAGGAGTCCGGCTGAAGGTATAGTCCAGCCATCCGGACACCCCCTAATCCAGGACTCCCTCACTTGGTATTATCTGAATCGGCGTATTTAACCAAAGAGGCCATGAGTGTTGACATATCATTGAAGTGACGTTTGAGCCTTCCCAATTTCTGTTTCAGCGGTTTGAAATGACAATTGCCCTCTAATGTTAACACTGCAGTGTCTGCATTGATACGATCTGATGAATGCAAAATTGCTGAGACCCGTTTGACCCAATGGGTCGTGGACTCCCCTTCCTCTTGGACACGAGCGGCCAGATCCACGATTGACATCGGCTGCTTACACGTATCCTTAAAGTTCTAGATAAACCGGTGCTTCAACTCGGCCCATGATCCGACAGAGTTGGTCGGCAAGCTCTTCAACCAAGTGTGAGTTGTTCCTTCCAACATCATGGTGAAATATTTAGCACACATTACCTCATCCACATATAACATCTCCATTGCCATCTCATAGCTCTCCACCCATGCCTCTGGTTGCAAATCGGCGGTGTAATTTGGTACCTTACGAGGTCCCTTGAAATCCTTGGGCAGTCTCACATTACGCAAAGCGGGGGTTAAACGCGGCACCCCTATGGAACTGAACATCACACCTGGCTCCACGCAGGCCATGGGGTGTACCGGAGTATGCTGTTGTGCTCCGTGTCGAGCTGCCAACTCGGCCTCCCGACGTGCGCGTCCATGGTCCACAACATCTTGCGCATTAGCGCCTCCCCCGGCCAGGTTGTTGTCACGACCGGTTTTCCAATAAAAATGTTTATTGAGAAACCAATCTTTTGAGTCCAGTATGAGAGAAATCCTCCTCACTGGTAGACAAATTCTTGATACAATAAGCCAGTAGCATAAAATATGTTACAGGGTCGAACTACGGTTGCTCAACCAAATTATTACAAGCACGCCAATAATTATACATAATGGCGGACATGACACAGTGGTGTGGAGGCATACTACTGACTCGAGGATAGGGCGGTGGTGGAAAAACACAGCGGGGAGAGAAATACAAGACTCTAAGTCTGTCATCTCATCGAGTGTCGAGGTGAGGCTCGATGAATTTATTTGGTAGCGGAAGCGGATATAAAACAATGGCCAAATCCAGGGTCGCACAAGACTGACTGGGACTCCTCTAAGTGTCAGACTCGCTATTGAACTCTTCATCCATGAGATCGCCTTCGTCAGCATCTGGCCAAATCAACAAGCCAGTGAGTACTTTGAAAGTACTCGCAAGACAGTTCGGACGTAAGATATAACAAATGCATGCATGGATGCGTCATGAATAAATTCACCAATGCACATTTAAAATTTAGCATAACAAGGTAAGTAAAAGGGAAACGGCGGTAGTCCGCCTGAAATCCCAACAGAACATAAATAACTACCGATCGGGTGTCTGAAGCGACGCCTCGAAAGGTGAACAAATAAATAACAGGAAAATGATGCCACAGTCGGGCGTCTTAGCGATGCCACATAAAGGGCTTTAAAAGAAATACCACAGTCGGACGTCGGGGCAACATCACAGAAAGGGTTTTAAAAGAAATGCCACAGTCGGACGTCGGGGCGACATCACATAAAGGGCTTTAAAAGAAATGCCATAGTCGGACGTCGGGGCGACATCACATAAAGGGCTTTAAAAGAAATGCCACAGTCGGACGTCGGGGCGACATCATAGAAAGGGCTTTAAAAGAAATGCCACAGTCGAACGTCGGGGCGACATCACATAAAGGGCTTTTATAGAAATGCCACAGTCGGACGTCGGGGCGACATCACATAAAGGGCTTTTATTCACAAGTAAGTAATTATACTCATAATAAACATTTAATTCTTGAGAATAAATGGGTTAGTCCATCCACAGGAATAATCATTCAACTGGAATTAGCACTCATGCGAATCACCGGAGTCTCTGCCATCAAAACTGACATTGTTAGGACAAGATAATACGAATTTGGACATGGAATAGATGATTTGGAGGGATATATGACTCTGCAGAGTTTGTACAAAATTTTTCCCACAGCCAACGGATTTCCGTAGTCACGAAGGACTAGTTTCATTTATGGTATTTCGGAAGAAAACACAGCTAACCAGTACACACCCATCCTACCTCTCGATGCTAGGAATCACCCTAGACATCGTCCAAGAAAAACTTTTGAGACGGGGAGATCACAATCTCGAATAGCATGGGATCAAATTTATATACGCGCGCTCTAAGGGGTGCCCCCCTCTCGGTCCCAACCGGAAACGCCCATGCCCCCTGACCGGATGACTGGCTTTAATCCAGGGCCATGGAACCATCATCACGGCCTCTCCTTTTGGTGTGTACCAGAAAAGCGGTTTGCAACTTACTAAACCATATTCCTTGCCGAAAACATGTGGTAGTACCGGGAAGGAAATGAGAGGAACTGGACCGATACGGTTTGACACTAAAGTCACATAGTCTGGCATAAGACTGGCATGCTACGACACTGCCATCTTACCCATCCTCATGCCAACACATGGCCATTCATACTCACATCCATCCACTTATGGATCGTCGAACTCACTTACCTCATTATCGCATAAAATAACGTTCATCGATATGCTTCTCAACATGCCATGAAACTAACTAAATGCAAAACATGCCAAGACACTCATCATATCAAAAGTTCAAACATGCTTGCCTGGTTTAGAGTAGTCGGAGCCTAGTTCGGTGAAGTTCGCGGCTCCGTCACCTCCTTCAGTATCTACGGTATAAAGAAAATATATGCGCTATCGTAAATACCAAGGAGTGCACAGAAAGTAAACCAAATATTTTTCAAATAAATCTGATAAAAAACTAGACAAAATTTTAAAGAGAACAGAAAAAGAATCAATCAAAAATACTTTTCTGTTTAAAAGTTATAAGGGTTTTTGCCCAGGGACTCATCTGTAATGAAACAGAAGATTTCCAGGGGCTAGCTTATAAAAACAGAAAGCGCTTCGGCAGAAACTACGCCAGCCCAAAGGGAAAACGTACTTTGCCCGAAGGCGCTTCCAGAAAACGTTTCAACAGAGAGAGCAGAGAGGCTGACGGTGGGGTCCCACGCGTCAGGTTTGAATTTCAAAAAAAAAGGCAAACGGAGCTCGTCGGTGCCCGAGAGCCGCGGTGGTCGCCGGCGGCGATCCACGACGAGGCAGGGGGATCAGAGGGTACCTCCATGCTGAGGGCACCATTCCGCGTCGGTTGGTGGTGGTGGTGGTCGCCGGCGAGTACCACGTCGACGGCGAGCTTTGCTCCGGCGGATGGCGGCTCGGGTGGTCGAGGAACTCGTCGGAGAGGGCTGCAGAGGTCAAATTGACGAGGGGGTTAGGCTCCTGGTAGCTAGAGAGAGTAATAGACGGGGTTTGGGCGCCGGAGATGGCCTCACCGGAGCGAATCGTGGTGGAGGCCGAGGCGGATCGGGGTGGCCGGAGTTGGGGGAGGAGACCTCCTTGAGGTCCTCCTAGTGGCCTGGCGTGGCGTTGGTGAGGAGTGGTGATGCTGCGTGCACGAGGGTGAGCACGGGGGCCCTTTTTATAGGCGGCCCGAGGCGGTTGCCGTGAACGGGGATCTCCGACGAGTGATTACGGCGGAGCCTTGGATGAGCAGGGGGATTAGGGGCTTGGGCATCACCGTTGAGGTCCACCGGTCCCATTTAGGCGCTAAACGGGCTGGGGTTTGGTGTTATGGGTGAGCTCGACGGAACGGGGGTGGCACGGCCCGTCGGCGGCAGGGAGCACGTTCCGTGCTTGCCGGGCCACGGCGACGGTGCCACGGGCGTGCGCTGGCACGGCGGGGACACGCGGAGAGCCAAGGGGCTTTGGGCGGCGCTGAACGGCGTTCTGCTGTGGTGTGCCTTCTGTCGGCCGCCACGGGAGGTCCCGACGCCTCAGAAGACGCCGGCGAGGGCGGGCCAGCGCGCCACCGACGCCAGGAAGGCTCCACGCACGCGTGTGAAGCTCCGGACAAGAGGGAGGGGCTACGAGGAACGTGCCAAGTGCACTGTGAATGCGTGAGTGAAACTGACGAACGCAAGATGATACTGAAACTGAATTTTCTGAATTTTGAACAGCAACAGTGCATGCAAGGTGTTCAACAGAATGAATTCGGCCTCTAGGAATTTTTCCTTGAGCTGAAACTTGGTGGAGTGGCTTCTCATTGCTCAAATAGGTTGCCTGAATTTTGGTGGAATTTTTGGAGCAGTGTAGATATGAATTTCATCAAATTTGGCAAATCTAGTCCAAACTTGCAGAGACTGAATTTTGAAAAAATTGAAAAGAGGAGGAGTGGATCAAGATGGTTCTGAGTTGTGGGTACAAAGGACTAACCAGGAGAGTTGGTTTGAGGTCAAAACTTAAATGCAATAGGGTACTTGCTTTGAAAATCACTTAGGCTCAAAATAATTTTCAGAAATGATTTGAGAGGAAAAATAATTAGAATAAAATCCAAAACTTGTTTGGATTAGTTTGGATAGAGAACTTAGGTTGATCACAAGGTGTAGGGGAGGTTTTGGAGGGGTTTTACCACATGGGAACAATGCAAAGTCAAGGGTGGTTCCAAGATATGAAAATCCCCAAATTTTCATAGAGTTTCATTTTAAAAGAAAAAGGATTAAACTCCCAAAAATGAATTTGAGAGGGAACCAACAGAGAAGAAGTTTCAAAAGATCAAACACCAAAGTTTGAAAAAGATAAAATCCTTGCCAAAGCAAAGGAAGTTTTTAAGAGAAAGGTTTTTCTGAAAAAGAAAATTTAACAGGCCTCTTTTCAAAAACCACAAAGTTTTTGATAAAACCCAAATTAAAATTTTGGAGTGTCACAACACCTACCCCCTTAGGAAAAATCTCGTCCCCGAGATTTCAGCTGATCCTTAAATAAGTGTGGATGCTCTGTCCGAAGAAAATCCTCGCTTTCCCAAGTTGCTTCACTGTCGGTGTGATTGCTCCACTGGACTTTGAAAAACTTGATGGTCTTCTGTCGGGTCCTCCTTTCAGACTCATCTAATATTCTTATGGGACATTCCCGATAAGTGAGGTCTGGCTGCACGTCAATGTTTTCATGGGATACTTGTTTCTCTGGGTTGCTTACGCACTTCCTTAACTGAGAGACGTGGAACACGTCGTGAATGTCGGACAAGTCTTCGGGTAAGTCTAGCTGGTAGGCTACAGTGCCTCTTCGTGCCACTATGCAAAATGGTCCAATGAATCTTGGTGCTAACTTTCCTTTAATCTTCAATCGTTGCAGTCCTCTCATAGGGGATACTCTCAGGTATACGAACTCATCGGGTTCGAAGCTCACCCTACGATGTTTCTGATCATAATAACTTTTCTGTCGACTTTGAGGGTCTTAAGTCGGTCTCTGATTAGCTTGACCTTTTCCTCGGCTTCTCTGAGCATATCTGGTCCAAAGATGCGGTTGTCTCCGGTCTCTGACCAATTTAACGGGGTACGACATCTTCGTCCGTATAAAGCCTCAAATGGTGCCATTTGTAGGCTGGCCTGGTAGCTATTGTTATACGCGAACTCGGCGTATGGCAGGCTTTCTTCCCAACTGGTTCCATATGTGAGGACACATGCTCTCAGCATGTCTTCTAAAATTTGGTTTACGCGTTCAGTCTGTCCATCAGTCTGTGGGTGGCATGCGGTACTGAAGGCTAGTTGGGTTCCCAGAGCCTGTTGTAAATGCTCCCAAAATCTTGAGACGAACTGAGTGCCTCTGTCGGATATTATAGTTTTCGGGACACCATGCAGACAAACTATGCGGGAAAGATAAATCCTGGCAAGCCTCTGAGTGGTGTAGGTTGTCTTCACGGGAATAAAGTGTGCCACTTTGGTCAACCTGTCAGTGATGACCCATATGGCATCATTCCCGTGTCGTGACCGAGGTAGTCCGACAATAAAATCCATCCCTATTTCATCCCATTTCCACTCAGGTATTTTGTTAGGTTGCAGTAGTCCGGCTGGTCTCTGATGCTCAGCTTTTATGCGTTGACATGAGTCGCAACATGCAATGAAGGCGGCTATGTCCCTCTTCATACCGTGCCACCAAAATCTTTCCTGAATATCCTTATACATTTTGGTTCCTCCAGGGTGGATCGAATATGGAGTGGTGTGTGCTTTAGCTAAAATTTGCTGTTTAAGGTCTTCTATGTTTGGCACGCAGAGCCTTTCTCCGTACCATAATATTCCTTCATTGTCTACGACGAATTCCGAGGCCTTGCCCATACTCAACTTTCTTTTGATGCCTTCGATGCTGGTGTGACCGGGCTGAGCTTCTTTAATTTTCTCCACAAGATTGGGTTGTATTTCCAAGTTTGATATGGTGCCTTCTGCTACCATTATCAAGTTGAGCTTGGCCAATTCTTGTTGGAATTCGGGCCTCAAGCTGTGCAGATTGTTTCCGTCGGAGCTGGGGTTCCGACTAAGAGCATCGGCCACTACATTTGCTTTTCCTGGATGGTAATGGATACCAACATCATAATCCTTTACCAATTCCAACCAGCGTCGTTGCCGTAAATTTAGTTCTGGCTGCGTGAAAATATATTTGAGACTTTTGTGATCCGTATATATTTCACATCGATTCCCAAGTAAGAAATGCCTCCATTCCTTGAGTACATGAATAACTGCTGCCATTTCTAAGTCATGAGTGGGATAATTTTCCTCATGCTTGCGAAGTTGCCTTGAAGCGTAGGCGACAACCTTGCCTTCCTGCATCAACACGCATCCGAGACCCTTTCTGGACGCGTCACAATATACTTCAAAATTCTTGTGTATGTCGGGTACAATTAATACCGGTGCTGTCGTTAACTTCCGCTTTAGCTCTTGGAAACTTTTCTCGCAGGCTTCTGTCCATTCAAACTTCTTATCTTTCTTGAGCAACTGTGTCATAGGCTTGGCTATGGTGGAAAATCCTTCAATAAATCTGCGGTAATATCCTGCCATTCCCAAGAAACTCCGTATGTCCGTTACGCTGGCTGGTGACTTCCAGCCAAGTACGGCCTTGACTTTCTCTGGGTCCACTGCGATACCGTCTTGAGTCATCACGTGGCCTAGAAAGCCTACTTGTCTTAGCCAAAATTCGCACTTGCTGAACTTGGCATACAATTGGTGTTTTCTTAGCTCTCCTAGCACAATCCTGAGATGTTCTGCATGCTCTTCTGGTGTCTTGGAGTATACCAGAATATCATCGATGAATACCACGACGAACTTGTCCATAAACTTCATAAATACTTTGTTCATGAGGTGAACAAAATATGCTGGGGCGTTAGTTAATCCAAATGGCATCACTGTGAACTCGTACAGTCCATATCTGGAGGTGAAGGCTGTTTTGGGGATATCTTCCATTCGTACCTTCAATTGATGGTATCCTGACCTTAAGTCAATTTTTGAGAATACCTTGGCCTGAGCGAGTTGATCAAACAAATCGTTTATCCTTGGCATCGGGTATTTGTTTTTGACTGTGACCATGTTAAGTGCTCGATAGTCAATACACAATCTCAGCGTTCCATCCTTCTTTTTGGCAAATAAAATTGGTGATCCCCAAGGTGAGGAGCTGGCTCGAATGTATCCTTTTTCCAGTAATTCCTTTATTTGCTTCTTCAACTCGATCAACTCGGATGGTGCCATTCTGTATGGTTTCTTGTATATGGGGGTGGTTCCTGGTGCTAGCTCAATGCGGAATTCTATTTCTCGGTCTGGTGGCATGCCTGGCAGCTCTTCAGGGAATACATCTGGAAATTCACACACTACTGGAACCTTGTTTAGCTCAGAAACGTCCACCTTATTCAATCTCGGTTGCCGGGGTATTTTTCCTTCCTTGGCTGATACTCTTATTGTCTTCCCTTGGTGGTGTGTGAGAATTACGGTCCTGTTGAAACAGTCGATAAAACCCTTATTGGTGGTTAGCCAATCCATCCCTAGGATGACATCCAGTCCTTTATTTTCCAACACAATAAGATTTGCGTGAAACTTCAATCCTTCGAACTCAATGACCACATTCTGACAGTAATTCTGAGTAACTTGCTGAATCCCAGGGGACTTGATGATCATGGATTTCTCCAAAGGGAGCATCGAAAAATTATTTTGCAAAGCAAAACTTTTTGAAATGAAAGAGTGAGAAGCTCCAGAATCAAACAAAACCATTGCAGGTATTGTGTTGACAGGAAACGTACTGAGTAGGATATCTGGAGCATTTTGTGCCTCCTCTTTGGTTACATGGTTCAGATGACCCTTCCTGTGGTTATTGTTGGGATTGAAATTGTTTCGCTTGGGCACTGAATTATTGTCGCCGTTGTTCGGCTTTGGGGTTGAATTCCTTGGCTTGGGGCACTGTTTGGCATAGTGCCCTTCTTCTCCACAAGCGTAACAAGTAACGCCGGGGCGATAGGTGAATTCCTTGTCCCTTGCATGAAAATTCTTGATTGGGCGTGAGACATTGGATGAGAATTTGTGTGTCCCACCCTTTTGAAAATCTGTCTTGCTTCGGTGATTGCGGGCATGATTAGTTTGGTCCCTTTTTCGCTTGCGGATATCTTCCAGACTGCGTCTCTCATTTTCCAGAGTAATGGCTTTGTCTACCAGTGTTTTAAAATCAGGAAAAGTGTGCACGACCAGTTGGCATTTAAGCGCGGGCGCCAGACCGTCAAGGAATTTCTCCATCTTCTTGATTTCAGTCATACGCTCTTCATTGGCGTAGCGGGACAATAGAGTAAATTGACTGTTGTAATCTGATACTGTCATGTTCCTTTGTTTGAGGTCATCGAATTCTCTCTTCTTGATTTTCATAATACTCTTAGGAATATGTGCACCACGGAAACCTTCCTTGAAATCATCCCAGGTTATGTCATTTTCGTTGGGATGCATGTGCAGAAAATTCTCCCACCATGATGCGGCTGCTCCCGTGAGATAGTGCGGGGCATATAATACCTTCTCAGGGTCTGAACATTTTGCAATAATTAATTTTCTCTCCATATCTCGAAGCCAGTCCTCGGCTTCAAGAGGTTTGTCAGTGTGAGAAAATGTTTGAGGACGTGTCTTCTGTAGCTCAGATAACTTGGAATGCTGCTGATACTGTCCATGATGATTTCCCATGTTGATGACTTGGTTCACCATTTCCCGATGTTGTTGCTGACTCTGCTCATAAAGGCGGCACATTTGTGAAAGTGCCGATTCACTGCCCTGTTGGTTTGACTGTCCTTGAGTGAACTCGTTGCTAGGTGGTGCATCATAATTTTCCTCTGGTGGAATTGGCATGGAGCGAGTCCAAGGACGAGACATTTTTCACTCTGGGGAAAATATTTTTGTAAAACTAATAAGAAAAGCGGAAAGAGTCGCAAAACAACACCATAAATGCATAAAGCTGGCAAATAGAATTAAATAACTCAGCTTACTTAAGAAAAAACAAATTGACCTGCGCACGGAGAAGGACTGCTCATTACATATCTTACACGCGGGCGGTAATTATACAATACATCACTCAGGATATGCGTACATAATCCTGACATGTTATTTAGGCTAGTGCACTTCTCCAGATCCTACATGATGCGCACACAGGCTACTTCTCACAACCTATGTACATATCTTACAAAGCGGTACAATACACGGCAGCTAAGCGTACTCAGGCAGAGATGTTGACGACCTCCTTTACCCTGCCGAGGGCGAGGCGTAGCGAGGTTGGGGACTCGACTTCCTCCTCGCTAATAGGCTCCATACGTGTAGTGTTGCGCAGAGTGGACGGAGCGGTTGCCAGGGGCGGAGCAACACGTACAGGAGTGGGCGCGAAGGGTGGTGCAGTGCGCGCTGAAGTGGGTGCAATGACTTGGTTGAATTCTTCGGTAGAAGGCAGGCTACGAGTAGGCATATAAGATGCTGAGGACGAGACCAAAGTCAGTGGCGGAGCGATGGGTAGGAGCTCCCTCCTGTTGGCAGCACAGCCATGGACTGAGTCCATGCGGGTAGCTACGAAGTCGTCCACCAGGTTGTCGAAGGCTGCCTCCAGGGCCCGGAGATACTCAATGAGCATCTCAAAAGCCTCGTCTCGTTCTCCTCTGGGGCAGGAGTATGCGTAGTGACAGGTGTAAGGCACATGGCACGGAAGATAACGGTAACGACGAGTCTTCATCACGGGAAGGACATCCCGGAGACGAGCTATCGCCTCGCGGGCTACCATCTGCATAGCATGCCTCTCCGTAGGCATGGCTCTTCCCACGAACCGGAAGCGGCGTAACTCACCACGCCCTCCCTTGAACTGCACCACGGCCTGGTGCATGGTCAGACTGTCGTTGACTCGGTGCTGGCAGAGTGTGAAGACTGGGCGCACAGATGGCCCCATCGCGACCTGAACGATGAAGGAAAGAAGCTTGACGAACCCATCGGGCACGTTGGCGAAGGTCTGAGACTCGCAGCTGTTGTCGGCCATCTACAAAAGTAGGCAAAAATTCTGCATGGTCAGATAATAAATTTATGCTGACTGACAGAAAATGACTACAATTGCAAAAATATAAATTAGCTCTATCATGCTAATAACTAATTAGCGATCGCACCTAGTGGCTTCCTACAGTCAGCCTGGCTCTGGTACCAAGCTTGTCACGACCGGTTTTCCAACAAAAATGTTTATTGAGAAACCAATCTTTTGAGTCCAGTATGAGAGAAATCCTCCTCACTGGTAGACAAATTCTTGATACAATAAGCCAGTAGCATAAAATATGTTACAGGGTCGAACTACGGTTGCTCAACCAAATTATTACAAGCACGCCAATAATTATACATAATGGCGGACATGACAAAGTGGTTGGAGGCATACTACTGACTCGAGGATAGGGCGGTGGTGGAAAAACACAGCGGGGAGAGAAATACAAGACTCTAAGTCTGTCATCTCATCGAGTGTCGAGGTGAGGCTCGATGAATTTATTTGGTAGCGGAAGCGGATATAAAACAATGACCAAATCCAGGGTCGCACGAGACTGACTGGGACTCCTCTAAGTGTCAGACTCGCTATCGAACTCTTCATCCATGAGATCGCCTTCGTCAGCATCTGGCCAAATCAACAAGTCAGTGAGTACTTCGAAAGTACTCGCAAGACAGTTCGGACGTAAGATATAACAAATGCATGCATGGATGCGTCATGAATAAATTCACCAATGCACATTTAAAATTTAGCATAACAAGGTAAGTAAAAGGGAAACGGCGGTAGTCCGCCTGAAATCCCAAAAGAACATAAATAACTACCGATCGGGTGTCTGAAGCGACGCCTCGAAAGGTGAACAAATAAATAACAGGAAAATGATGCCACAGTCGGGCGTCTTAGCGATGCCACATAAAGGGCTTTAAAAGAAATACCACAGTCGGACGTCGGGGCAACATCACAGAAAGGGTTTTAAAAGAAATGCCATAGTCGGACGTCGGGGCGACATCACATAAAGGGCTTTAAAAGAAATGCCACAGTCGGACGTCAGGGCGACATCACAGAAAGGGCTTTAAAAGAAATGCCACAGTCGGACGTCGTGGCGACATCACATAAAGGGCTTTAAAAGAAATGCCACATTCGGACGTCGGGGCGACATCACAGAAAGGGCTTTAAAAGAAATGCCACAGTCGGACGTCGGGGCGACATCACATAAAGGGCTTTTATAGAAATGCCACAGTCGGACGTCGGGGCGACATCACATAAAGGGCTTTTATTCACAAGTAAGTAATTATACTCATAATAAACATTTAATTCTTGAGAATAAATGGGTTAGTCCATCCACAGGAATAATCATTCAACCGGAATTAGCACTCATGCGAATCACCGGAGTCTCTGCCATCAAAACTGACATTGTTAGGACAAGATAATACGAATTTGGACATGGAATAGATGATTTGGAGGGATATATGACTCTGCAGAGTTTGTACAAAATTTTTCCCACAGCCAACGGATTTCCGTAGTCACGAAGGACTAGTTCCATTTACGGTATTTCGGAAGAAAACACAGCTAACCAGTACACACCCATCCTACCTCTCGATGCTAGGAATCACCCTAGAGATCGTCCAAGAAAAACTTTTGAGACGGGGAGATCACAATCTCGAATAGCATGGGATCAAATTTATATACGCGCGCTCTAAGGGGTGCCCCCCTCTCGGTCCCAACCGGAAACGCCCATGCCCCCTGACCGGATGACTGGCTTTAATCCAGGGCCATGGAACCATCATCACGGCCTCTCCTTTTGGTGTGTACCAGAAAAGCGGTTTGCAACTTACTAAACCATATTCCTTGCGGAAAACATGTGGTAGTACCGGGAAGGAAATGAGAGGAACTGGACCGATACGGTTTGACACTAAAGTCACATAGTCTGGCATAAGACTGGCATGCTATGACACTGCCATCTTACCCATCCTCATGCCAACACATGGCCATTCATACTCACATCCATCCACTTATGGATCATCGAACTCACTTACCTCATTATCGCATAAAATAACGTTCATCGATATGCTTCTCAACATGCCATGAGACTAACTAAATGCAAAACATGCCAAGACACTCATCATATCAAAAGTTCAAACATGCTTGCCTGGTTCAGAGTAGTCGGAGCCTAGTTCGGTGAAGTTCGCGGCTCCGTCACCTCCTTCGGTATCTACGGTATAAAGAAAATATATGCGCTATCGTAAATACCAAGGAGTGCACAGAAAGTAAACCAAATATTTTTCAAATAAATCTGATAAAAACCTAGACAAAATTTTAAAGAGAACAGAAAAAGAATCAATCAAAAATACTTTTCTGTTTAAAAGTTATAAGGGTTTTTGCCCAGGGACTCATCTGTAATGAAACAGAAGATTTCCAGGGCTAGCTTATAAAAACAGAAAGCGCTTCGGCAGAAACTACGCCAGCCCAAAGGGAAAACGTACTTTTCCCGAAGGCGCTTCCAGAAAATGTTTCAACAGAGAGAGCAGAGAGGCTGGCGGTGGGGTCCCACGCGTCAGGTTTGAATTTCAAAAAAAAAAAGGCAAACGGAGCTCGTCGGCGCCCGAGAGCCGCGGTGGTCGCCGGCGGCGATCCACGGCGAGGCAGGGGGATCGGAGGGTACCTCCGTGCTCAGGGCGCCATTCCGCGTCGGTTGGTGGTGGTGGTGGTCGCCCGCGAGTACCACGTCGACGGCGAGCTTTGCTCCGGCGGACGGCGGCTCGGGTGGTCGAGGAACTCGTCAGAGAGGGCTGCAGAGGTCAAATTGACGAGGGGGTTAGGCTCCTGGTAGCTAGAGAGAGTAACAGACGGGGTTTGGGCGCCAGAGATGGCCTCACCGGAGCGAATCGTGGTGGAGGCCGAGGCGGATCGGGGCAGCCGGAGTTGGGGGAGGAGACCTCCTTGAGGTCCTCCTAGTGGCCTGGCGTGGCGTTGGTGAGGAGTGGTGATGCTGCGTGCACGAGGGTGAGCACGGGGGCCCTTTTTATAGGCGGCCCGAGGCGGTTGCCGTGAACGGGGATCTCCGGCGAGTGATTACGGCAGAGCCTTGGATGAGCAGGGGGATTAGGGGCTTGGGCATCGTCGTTGAGGTCCACCGGTCCCATTTAGGCGCTAAATGGGCTGGGGTTTGGTGTTATGGGTGAGCTCGACGGAACGGGGGTGGCGCGGCCCATCGGCGGCAGGGAGCACGTTCCGTGCTTGCCGGGCCACGGCGACGGTGCCACGGGCTTGCGCTGGCACGGCAGGGACACGCGGAGAGCCAAGGGGCTTTGGGCGGCGCTGAACGGTGTTCTGCCGTGGTGTGCCTTCTGTCGGCCGCCACGGGAGGTCCCGACGCCTCAGAAGACGCCGGCGAGGGCGGGCCAGCGCGCCACCGACGCCAGGAAGGCTCCACGCACGCGTGTGAAGCTCCGGACAAGAGGGAGGGGCTACGAGGAACGTGCCAAGTGCACTGTGAATGCGTCAGTGAAACTGACGAACGCAAGATGACACTGAAACTGAATTTTCTGAATTTTGAACAGCAACAGTGCATGCAAGGTGTTCGACAGAATGAATTCGGCCTCTGGGAATTTTTCCTTGAGCTGAAACTTGGTGGAGTGGCTTCTCATTGCTCAAATAGGTTGCCTGAATTTTGGTGGAATTTTTGGAGCAGTGTAGATATGAATTTCATCAAATTTGGCAAATCTGGTCCAAACTTGCAGAGACTGAATTTTGAAAAAATTGAAAAGAGGAGGAGTGGATCAAGATGGTTCTGAGTTGTGGGTACAAAGGACTAACCAGGAGAGTTGGTTTGAGGTCAAAACTTAAATGCAATAGGGTACTTGCTTTGAAAATCACTTAGGCTCAAAATAATTTTCAGAAATGATTTGAGAGGAAAAATAATTAGAATAAAATCCAAAACTTGTTTGGATTAGTTTGGACAGAGAACTTAGGTTGATCACAAGGTGTAGGGGAGGTTTTGGAGGGGTTTTACCACATGGGAACAATGCAAAGTCAAGGGTGGTTCGAAGATATGATAATCCCCAAATTTTCATAGAGTTTCATTTTAAAAGAAAAAGGATTAAACTCCCAAAAATGAATTTGAGAGGGAACCAACAGAGAAGAAGTTTCAAAAGATCAAACACCAAAGTTTGAAAAAGATAAAATCCTTGCCAAAGCAAAGGAAGTTTTTAAGAGAAAGGTTTTTCTGAAAAAGAAAATTTAACAGGCCTCTTTTCAAAAACCACAAAGTTTTTGATAAAAACCAAATTAAAATTTTGGAGTGTCATAGTTGTTCCCTCATGGTGAATTTCGGCGACGTGCACTACTGGACTCAGCCGGTTCGTCGTCCACGTGTCTGCTATAACTCCGGCTTGGACGGGGAGTGGAATGAATCCTCTCACGACTGTGTGAATACGCCTGCTCTTGATTTAGTGCTGTTTGAAGGAGATCCCTGGCCCGACGTGCTTCCACTGCAACTGGTGACTCGCTGTCAGTTGGGAGGGCTGCCAGGCGTGAAGCGGCGGCCACAATGTTGTCCAACGGGTTGGAATAATGCCCGGGCGGCGTTGATACATATTGTGGCACAACGTTGTTCTGGTGAGGCGGGTCCGTCATGCGTGGCTGAACCGGCGCTCCTGTTCCCGGCGCCCCCGCCTGGTTTAGAGTGGGTTGGTTACCAGCTCCTGCTCCTGGTGTGTTAAAAAGATTCTACGGCTCATAAACCAACGGGAGACGTGATCGATAACTTCTTCTCATGACTTCCTCTGAAGCATTCTGATCCAGTCTAATCCGGTAGGCCTGTGCTTCCAATTCAGCCCGCTCTGTAGCCATCCTAGCATTCTCTGTTGACAGGTCCGCTTTAGCCTAGGCTATTTGATCTTTTACCTTTGCGATCTCCGCATTGTGCTGATCCCTGGCTGCTGCATCCACCTCCGCAGCCATCAACGTTGCCAAAGCGTCGAACAAATTAGACAAGACTTGGGCTGGAGGCGGCGCCGAGCTTCCTGCCCCTGCTGGTGTGGCCGTTGTTGAACCGGACAGCATTGCTGCGGCGATAGATGAATGAGGCGCCGATTGTGTGCCAGCCATGAAGATGGCGGCCCGGTTTGGTAGATCGGGGGAATCCGGAATACTGTTGCCCTCGGATGCTCCATCAATCCGGCCGTCCTGCAACTGGTAAAGTGATTCGGTCTCTCCAGAAGACTCGTCATCAGAACAGACCACGGTCTCTCCATCGGACACCGGCCCGTCCTCGTACCTCGATCCATGGATGACACCCACGAAAACATTCCTTGCCTTGGGCTGAACCGGCAAAGAACTTGCACACCAAGCCGTTTTGATGATGTCGGTGTAGATGTCCGGCTCAGGGGCCGGTTCACCGATCTTGCCGATGAAGACGTGAATTCCACCAAAGGGGACCCGGTACCCGTACTCGATTGAATCGGCCTCGGGACCCCATCCTGCATTGTCGATGTAGAGCTTGCTGCGACGACTCTTCGTCATCCGGCCCACAGCGTATCTCTTAAGTCCATTGAAGCTGCCCTTCAAGAACTCAAAAACATCGTGCAATAGCCCCACTGTGGGCGCCAACTGTCGTGGGTTTGTCACGACAGATGTCTTTGTGAAAGGACTTAGTCGTGGAGCCATCACTACGGGTTAGCTTTAAGGGGTTAAACTGGACAAAGGGACACAGGAAATTTTATACTAGTTCGGCCCCTTCGAGGAAGGTAAAAGCCTACGTCTAGTTGTGATTGGTATTGCTAGGGTTTCGAAGGCCAGGGAGCGAATCTGCTTTGTCTGGCTCTCGAGTTGTTGTCTGTTGTCCTGAACCTCTGCCGGGTCGTCCCCTTATATACATGGGCGGCGCCCGTCGGTTTACAGAGTCCCAAGACCGTCTCATAAACGTGTCTGGTTTGGTCTCCACTCTTTCTATCTTACAATACAAGTTTCATACAATTGCTGGTTCACGGCTATGGGCCTTAAACCGGTTCTGGGCCCTGGACCTTTCCTCTTCTGTCTACATGGGCTTCAAGCATAATCAACTACAGATGAAGTTAACGCAGCCTTTCCTGGCCGGTTTACGCCCAGTAGTAATATCCCCAACACATGGTATAAGAACATGTCATCCATCATGAAAGAATAGTTGTTATGTATAACACGATGGGGCACAAATTAGAACAAGTATGTGGCACAACAAGAGCATTTGTATTCATGGGGAGCATATTGTGCACATAAGTATTGGGATCATGCAATGGATGGGATGGATTAAAATCTCCTAATATGGATGAGGAAACTATGGGGGTCTCCTTATGAGCAATATCAGGAACAACATATGGAGAAAATGGACAACATCCAAAACAATGCATATTCGAAGCTAGGTGGTCATGGCATGGCATATGAGATAAATGATGCAAAGGGAGCATATCAATATCATCACAAGAAAAACGAATGCCAATAACCGTGGGCTTGTCATCTATGCCACATGTGCAAATTGGGTTTATTTTAATGGCATATGCATAGTCACTACGAAGAGATTGCAAATATGTCATATTGTTGATCTCATGCATAGCATATGACAAGTCAAGCGGATTGTCAAACATGATGTGACCTAGAGAATTGTCACAAGAAATCCTATGTAACATGGCATCACAACTAATAGACTCCACATGAGAATCATCATACTCATCATAAATAGGCAATAGATCATCACATAAGGAAGTTGCACTAGCATGAAGCATGGTAATAGGTGGATCAACATCATGCAAGCAATCAATGTCAAGAATGTCCACTAGTGGGACTAGAGCATCACCATCACCTACGTTACCTTTTCCATTCCACTCAAGTGGTGTAGGTGAGGTGGAAAATACCAAATGGTGGTCATCTTCATCTTGATGGAACCATGTGGGGTGTGCATCATATTCCACCATGGCCATCGTCTTGTCCAAAGGAAGGACGAAGTCGCCGAGGGTTGGTGCGTCATCATAAATGGAACCTAGCACCAAATGAGAAGACACAATAGAGGTAGAGGGTAAGTCGTTAGAAATCGAAATGTCCTCACATGACTCTGTTTGGTATTCTTTTTCTGCGAAACTCTAAAACAAGGAAAAAACGAGAACTGGCACTGGGCTCTAGGTTAATAGGTCAGTCCCAAAAATCATATAATATAGCATATTAATGCATATAAAACATCCAAAATAGATAATATAATAGCATGGAACAATCAAAAATTATAGATACGTTGGAGACATATCACCCGTGAACTCAAAATCTCAAATGTCAAATGGTGGTAGCGGAATGCGGTGGTGGTTTTGCGGAAGCTCAATGGGATTGCATAAATGTGATACGTCCATTTTGCATCATGCTTTTATATCGATATTTATTGCATTATGGGATTTTATTACACATGATGTCACAATACTTATGCCTATTCTCTCTTATTTACAAGGTTTACATGAAGAGGGAGAATGCCGGCAGCTAGAATTCTAGGATGGAAAAGGAGCAAATATTAGACACCTATTCTGCACAACTCCTAAAGTCCTGAAACTCCATGGAAGTCAGTTTCATAACATATAAAAAATATTGGGCAAAGAAAGCACCGGAGGGGGGCCACCCACCGTCCACAAGGGTGGGGGCATGCCCTACCCCCTGGGCGGGCCCCCTGGCAGGCCTCCGGTGCCCATCTTTGGCTATATGTAGTCTTTTGCCCTAGAAAAATCATAATCAAGCTCATGGGAGGAAACTCCGCCGCCACGAGGCGGAACCTTGGCAGAACCAATCTAGGGCTCTGGTGGAGCTGTTCTGCCGGGGAAACATCCCTCCGGGATGGGGAAATCATCACCATCGTCATCACCATCGATCCTCTCATCGGGAGGGGGTCAATCTCCATCAACATATTCACGAGCACCATCTCATCTCAAAACCTAGTTCATTTCTTGTATCCAATCTTTGTCTCAAAACCTCAAATTGGTACCTGTGGGTTGCTAGTAGTGTTGATTACTCCTTGTAGTTGATGCTAGTTGGTTTACTTGGTGGAGGATCATATGTTCATATCCTTTATGCATATTAATACCCCTCAGATTATGAACATGAATATGATTTGTGAGTAGTTGCGTTTGTTCCTGAGGACATGGGAGAAGTCTTGCTATAAGTAGTCATGTGAATTTGGTATTCATTCTATATTTTAATGAGATGTATGTTGTCTTTCCTCTAGTGGTGTCATGTGAACATCGACTACATGACACTTCACCATTGTTTGGGCCTAGGGGAAGGCATTGGGAAGTAATTAGTAGATGATGGGTTGCTAGAGTGACAGAAGCTTAAACCCTAGTTTATGTGTTGCTTCGTAAGGGGCTGATTTGGATCCATATGTTTCATGCTATGGTTAGGTTTACCTTAATACTTATTTTGTAGTTGCAGATGCTTGCAAGAGAGGTTAATCATAAGTGGGATGCTTTTCCAAGGAAGGGCAGTACCCAAGCACCGGTCCACCCACATATCAAATTATCAAAGTACCGAACGCGAATCATATGAGCGTGATGAAAACTAGCTTGACGATAATTCCCATGTGTCCTCAGGAGCGTTTTCCTTTATATAAGAGTTTGTCCAGGCTTTTACTTTACTACAAAAAGGATTGGGCCATCTTGCTGCACCTTATTTACTTTTATTACTTGTTACCCGTTACAAATTACCTTATCACAAAACTATGTGTTACCGATAATTTCAGTGCTTGCAGAGAATACCTTACTAAAAACTGCTTATCATTTCCTTCTGCTCCTCATTGGGTTCAACACTCTTACTTACCGAAAGGACTACGATAGCTACCCTATACTTGTGGGTCATCAAGACTCTTTTCTGGCGCCGTTGCCGGGGAGTAAAGCCCCTTTGGTAGGTGGAATTTGGTAAGGAAAAATTTATATAGTGTGCTGAAATTTACTGTCACTTGTTACTATGGAAAGTAATCCTTTGAGGGGCTTGTTCGGGGTATCTTCACCCCGACCATTAGAGCAAAGAGTTGCTCCTCAACCTACTGAACCTACTGAAAATGTTTACTTTGAAATTCCTTCGGGTATGATAGAGAAACTGCTAGCTAATCCTTTCACAGGTGATGGAACATTACATCCCGATTTGCACCTAATCTATGTGGATGAAGTTTGTGGATTATTTAAGCTTGCAGGTATGCCTGATGATGTTATCAAGAAGAAGGTCTTCCCTTTATCTTTGAAGGGAAAGGCATTGACATGGTTTAGGCTATGTGATGATATGGGATCATGGAACTACAAACGATTGAAATTGGAATTTCATCAAAAGTTTTATCCTATGCATCTGGTTTATCGTGACCGTAATTGTATATATAATTTTTGGCCTCATGAAGGAGAAAGCATCACTCAAGCTTGGGGGATGCTTAAGTCAATGTTATATTCATGCCCCAATCATGAGCTCTCAAGAGAAATTATTATTCAAAAACTTTATGCTCGGCTTTCTCTCAATAATCGCTCCATGCTCAATACTTCTTGTATTGGTTCTTTTATGATGAAGACTATTGAATTCAAATGGGATTTATTGGAAAGAATTAAACGCAACTTTGAAGATTGGGATCTCGACGAAGGTAAGGAGTCAGGTATAACACCTAAGTTTGATTGTGTTAAATATTTTAAGGCATCGATGTTTTTTGTGAATTTAGCACTAAATATGCACTTGACTCTGAGATAGTAGCCTCTTTCTGTGAATCCTTTGCTACTCATGTTGGTCTCCCTAAGGAGAAGTGGTTTAAATATAACCCTCCCATTGAAGTAAAAGTAGTTTCACCTATTAAAGTTGAAGAAAATACTATCACTTATAATGTTGATCCTGTTGTTCCTACTGCTTATATTGAGAAACCCCCTTTCCCTGTTAGAATAAAGGATCATGATAAAGCTTCAACTGTGGTTCTTAAGAGTAATACTAGAACACCTACACCCTCTGAGCAAATTAAAGTTGAACCTAGTATTGCTATGGTTAAAGATCTCTTGGCCGATAATATTGATGGGCATGTTATTTACTTTTGTGATGAAGTTGCTAGAATTGCTAGACCCGATACTAAAAATAAACATAGACTTGTTGTAGGCATGCCTGTTATTTCTGTTAAAATAGGAGATCATTGCTATCATGGCTTATGTGATATGGGTGCTAGTGCAAGTGCAATACCTCATTCCTTATACAAAGAAATTATGCATGATATTGCACCTACTGAGATAGAGGAAATTGATGTTATAATTAAGCTTGCCAATAGAGACACTATTTAACCAGTTGGGATCGTTAGAGATGTTGAAGTCTTGTGTGGGAAAGTTAAATATCCTATTGATTTTCTTGTTCTTGGTTCCCCACAAGATAAGTTTTCTCCCATTATATTTGGTAGACCCTTCTTGAATACCGTTAATGCTAAGATAGACTGCAAAAAGGATGTTGTTACTATTGGTTTGGGGGATATGTCTCATAAGTTTAATTTTGCTGAATTTCGTAGACAACCCCATGATAAAGAATTGCCTAGTACAGATGAAATTATTGGCCTTGCTTCTATTCCCGTGCCTCCTAATGATCCTTTAGAACAATATTTGCTCGACCATGAAAATGATACGTTTATGAATGAAAGAAGGGAAATAGATGAAGTATTCTTTAAATAGGGACCTATTTGAAACACAACTTGCCTGTTGAAATCCTAGGGGATCCTCCTCCACCCAAGGGTGATCCCATATTTGAGCTTAAACCATTACCTGATACTCTTAAATATGCTTATCTTGATGAGAAAAAGATATATCATGTTATTATTAGTGCTAACCTTTCAGAGCATGAAGAAAAGAAATTATTGAAAACTCTGAAGAAGCATCGTGCTGCTATTGGATATACTCTTGATGATCTTAAGGGCATTAGCCCCACTCTATGCCAGCACAAAATAAAATTGGAGAAAGACGCGAAACCGGTTGTTGATCACCAATGACGGTTAAATCCTAAGATGAAAGAAGTGGTAAGAAAAGAAATACTAAAGCTTCTGGAGGCAGGTATAATTTATCCTGTTGCTGATAGTCAGTGGGTAAGTCATGTCCATTGTGTCCCTAAGAAGGGAGGTATTACTGTTGTTCCTAATGATAAAGATGAATTGATCCCACAAAGAGTTGTTACAGGTTATAGAATGGTAATTGATTTCCGCAAATTAAATAAAGCTACTAAAAAGGATCATTACCCTTTACCTTTTATTGATCAAATACTATAAAGATTATCCAAACATACACATTTTTGCTTTCTAGATGGTTATTCTGGTTTCTCTCAAATACCGTGGTAAAAGAGGATCAAGAAAAGACAACTTTCACTTGCCCTTTCGGTACCTTCGCTTATAGACATATGCCTTCTGGTTTATGCAATGCACCTGCTACCTTTCAAAGATGTATGACTACTATATTCTCTTATTTCTGTGAAAAGATTGTTGAGGTTTTCATGGATGATTTCTCCGTATATGGAACTTATTTTGATGATTGCTTAAGCAACCTTGATCGAGTTTTGCAGAGATGTGAAGAAACTAATCTTGTCTTAAATTGGGATAAGTGCCACTTTATGGTTAATGAAGGTATTGTCTTGGGGCATAAAATTTCTGAAAGAGGTATTGAAGTTGATAAAGCTAAAGTTGACGCTATTAAAAAGATGTCATGTCCTAAGGAAATCAAAGGTATAAGAAGTTTCCTTGGTCATGCTGGTTTTTATAGGAGGTTCATTAAAGACTTCTAAAAAAATTCTAGGCCTTTGACAAATCTCTTACAAAAAGATGTTCCTTTTGTCTTTGATGATGATTGTGTAGAAGCATTTGAAATACTTAAGAAAGCCTTGATTTCTGCACCCATTGTTCAGCCTCCTGATTGGAATTTACCATTTGAGATTATGTCTGATGCTAGTGATTATGATGTAGGGGCTGTTCTAGGACAAAGAGTTGATAAGAAATTAAATGTTATCCAATATGCTAGTAAAACTCTAGACAATGCCCAGCGAAATTATGCTACTACTAAAAAAGAATTTTTAGCAGATGTATTTGCTTGTGATAAGTTCAGACCTTATATTGTTGATTCTAAAGTAACTGTTCACACTGATCATATTGCTATTAAATATCTTATGGAAAAGAAAGATGTTAAACCTAGACTTATTAGATGGGTTCTCTTGCTACAAGAATTTGATTTGCATGTTATTGATAGAAAGGGAGCTGAGAACCCCGTTGTAGACAATTTGTCTAGGTTAGAGAATGTTCTTGATGACCCACTACCTATTGATGATAGCTTTCCTGATGAACAATTAGCTGTCATAAATGCTTCTCAAACTGCTCCATGGTATGCTGATTATGCTAATTATATTGTTGCTAAATTTATACCAGCTAGTTTCACATACCAACAAAAGAAAAAGGTTTTCTATGCTTTAAGACATTACTTCTGGGATGACCCACACCTTTATAAAGAAGGAGTAGATGGTGTTATTAGACGTTGTGTACCTGAGCATGAACAGGAACAGATCCTACGTAAGTGTCATTCCGAGGCTTATGGAGGACACCATGCTGGAGATAGAACTGCACATAAGGTATTGCAATCCGGTTTTTATTGGCCTACTCTCTTCAAGGATGCCCGTAAGTTTGTCTTGTCTTGTGATGAATGTCAAAGAATTGGTAATATTAGTAGACGTCAAGAAATGCTTATGAATTATTCACTTGTTATTGAACCATTTGATGTTTGAGGCTTTGATTATATGGGACCGTTTCCTTCCTCTAATGGGTATACTCATATTTTAGTTGTTGTTGATTACATTACTAAGTGGGTAGAAGCTATTCCAACTAGTAGTTCTGATCATAATACCTCTATTAAGATGCTTAAAGAAGTTATTTTTCCGAGGTTTGGAGTCCCTAGATACTTAATGACTGATGGTGGTTCACACTTTATTAATGGTGCTTTTCGTAAAATGCTTGCTAAGTATGATGTTAATCATAGAATTGCATCTCCTTATCATCCGCAGTCTAGTGGTCAAGTAGAACTGAGTAATAGAGAGCTTAAATTAATTTTGCAAAAGACTGTTAATAGATCTAGAAAGAATTGGTCCAAGAAACTTGATGATGCATTATGGGCCTATAGAACTTCATACAAAAATCCTATGGGTATGTCTCCATATAAAATGGTCTATGGAAAAGCATGTCACTTACCTCTCGAACTAGAACATAAAGCATATTGGGTTATTAAAGAGCTCAACTATGACTTCAAAATTGCAGGTGAGAAGAGACTATTTGACATTAGCTCACTTGATGAATGGAGATCCCAGGCCTACGAGAATGCCAAACTGTTTAAAGAAAACGTTAAAAGATGGCATGACAAAAGGATACAAAAACGTGAGATTAATATAGGTGATTATGTGTCACACCCCAGCTAGTTCAAGCATTAGAGTGTGCATCATGTTTAAATTCCTCTTAATTTGAAATGGGGAAGACAGAACCCCCAGCCCCCCCCCCAGGAAACAACTACGGTTTACTAAAATTATTTTCAATGAACCCAAAATGCCCTTCACAAAAAGTTCATCATTTCTGGTTTGGGCTAGAAACCCTGGCAAAAATGCTGCACTCTTTTCTAGGACATTCTGGTTTTTTTGAATTAAATCATAAGTATTTGAATTTGGGCATTTAAATGCTATAAAATAATTTAAATGCTCAAATAATTCTGGAAATAAGTGTGGGCTGTTGGGAATAATCTAAACAGAGCCCCTGATTATTTTCAGGATTTTCAAAGATGTCTAGGTATTTTTAATAAAGCCCAACAGTTGCAGAAAAATAGAAAAAGAAAACAAATAAGAAAAAAAAAGAGAGAGAAAACCACCTGGGCCTCACCTGTGCTGGCCCAGCCCACCTGGCTTGTGCCAGTCGCCACCCACCTCTGCGAGTAGGCAGAGGCGAGTCGCCGGCGCGCGCACCCGCGGCCACCTCCTGCTTCCACCTCCTGCTGCCTCCTCGTCCCCATCCAAGTGCCACGAAGGCGCCCAGCACCTCCCTGCACTCCTCCCCTCTCTCTCCCTCGTCTCTCTCACCCTCTCCCACGATGGCCGAGCGCCAACCTCGCCGCCGTTCGCCGTAGTTGTCACCAGAGCCACCCCCTCGCCTCCCTGACGTGCCCGTGAGCTCCGCCTCCATCGTCTACGCCTCCTCGACGACTCACGCGACACCGGACGCCTCCAAGCACCGACCCGACGCCTTCTTCTTCCTCAGTCCGCCGAGATCGCCGGCAACGCCCCGACGTCGTCCGACCTCCCCCGAGCCCGCTGAGACGTGTTCTGCAACCGCCGTGAGCTCCTCTACCGAACCCCCCTCTTCTATGCTTCGTTTGCTCGCCGTAGACGCCGCCCCCTTGCTCACCGTAGTACGCCGCCGCGCGAGCTCGACACCGGCGTCACTCCGGTGACCATTTGGTCAGGCGCGGGTGCTTAACACACTCACCACACCTCGTAGCGCCTCGCTAGTGCGTCCATTTCCCCGCTAGCACGCTGCAGCAGCAAAACCACCAACGGCCGAGCTCCGGCCGCCGCCCGGCTCGACGCCGTCGTCGTTTCCGGCCACCCCAGCACCAACCAACGCCACCGTTGGAAGCGCCACACCGCCAGCTATCTGTAGCACCCACCCGCGCATCGAACCATGGACGGAGCAGCGTTTCTGACGCTCTCCGCCGTCTCAGCCTCGCCGGTGACTCAACGCCGGCGGGATTGACCGTGCTGACCAGGGGTTTGACCCTAGTTTGACCCCGCCTGAGACACTGATATGTGGGGCCGGCTCCTAACTAAATTAGATTAGTTTTAATTAGAGCTAAACACTCTGTTAGAGGTTAATGACCTCGTTAACTAACTCTCTCTCATTGGCATGTGGGCCCAGGGCCTAACTAACCTAGTTTAGTACTAACTAAACACTAACTAACTCTGTTAGTTAGCTGTGACACTGACAGAGAGGGCCCACTAGTCAGGTTTGACCTGGGCTGGCGCCTTTGACCCGCTGACGTCACAGGGATGCAGTGCTGACGCATTAATTCAATTACTGGATTTATTCTTTAATAGGAAATTCCAGAAAATAGTCAAAACTTCTAAAAATCATAGAAAATCAACCATAGCTCCAAATGCAAAGATTTACATATGAAAAATGATCAGAAAAATTCAATCTATCCATCTGTAATGGTTTCATGCATGACAAAACAAGTTAACCTTGCTGTTTAGGAAGAATAAGGTAATGCACTAATAAGGCCATGTTTAATGAGCTAATATTTGAATCTTTGATTCAAATGAGTTCATCCCCTTCTGTTTTAGCTTGCATTAGGCCAAGACACTGTCATCTTGCCATGTCATAGCATGCATCATATTGTTGCATATTGCCATGTGTTGATTATGTTCGGTGTGATTTTCGTGGTAGGTTCTGCCTCCGAGGATAAACCCGAGTATCCGTCTGAAGGGCAGTACCCTACTACCACTACAGCAGGAAAGCAACCCATTGATCATTCCGATACATACCCATGTTCTCGCTTCTGCTCTTGTTTACTGCACTAAGACAACGCGATTCAAACTGCTGTGTGCTACGGTAGTTGAACCCTTATCCTCTGCATGACCTGTCATTGCCATAGTAACTAGATGAAACCCACTAGCATGTGTAGGAGTTGATTGAGCCATGTATGTGATTCCTACCTTGCTATGCCTGCTATGCCTAGAGTTGTGTCAGGTCTGGTTCATCTAGGTGATGGGCTGGAGTGAAATGTTTATGTCGGTAATGTGAGAGATGTGTTGAACATGTTTTGGTACTGGTATCGATGATAGGCCATGTAGGAGTACATGGTGGGTTGTTTCATTGAGACCGTCCATAAGAATTGAGATCTGTATGTGTGATTTAAGATGCAGTTACTACCGTACATTGGGCCCGAAACCAATGGACCCTCTCGACTTCTTAAATACCCTAGTACTCTGTCCAGGAGTTGCAAATAGTTTCTGGTGTTTGTAGGTTATGTGTTGGCGGCCGTGCGTAGCGCTGACCCTAGTGGTGGGCTATGTTGCGGTAGATACACTGTGGCACGGTGTACTGAGTCACCCGTTTGGTGTCTCGGGAACCCTGTTCACATCATTCGGGGCCGTATGTGGAAACCTCGGCTGGACTCCCTGCGGATGGAACCTGGATAGGCGATAAACCTGGACTAGAGACTTAAGTGTTTAGGTAGGCCGTGGTCGACACCCTCGCTGGGCTTCCGCTTGAAGGTTGCCGAGTACATGTCGTGTAAACGGCGGTAAGTGGTGAAAGCGTGTATGAAGAAGTATACCCCTGCAAGGTTAACATCATCTATTCGAATAGCCGCGTCCACGGTAAAGGACTACTTGGTTGCCTATACAGTTCATAGACAAGTTAATGGATACTACTAAAAGACTCAAGATAAGTGTGAGTACCGAGGATGGCCCTCTCGTAGGATGATGAGGGAGGATCCCCGGTGTAGTATTGTGTTGGTGAGTAGTGGACTCGTGTGCGAAAACTATTTTACTAGTGGAGTTCTGTAGGATAGCTTAGCCAAGAGTCAAAGATGGCTTGCTGCAATAACCCCACCTCCTTCTTGAGAATGAGCATGTATAGTAGGTTCTGTTGTAAGACTTGTTGAGTACCTTTGTACTCATGTTTGCTTAATTACTGTTTTCAAACGACAACACCGCCCCCTCCGATGGGTTCTACGTAGACCTTGACGTCGACGAGTGACTAGCCACCCAGGTGGTGATCCTGACCATGGAGGGCCCTATGTAGATAGACAGGCTTCGAGAAGCCTTCTTGCTTTCTAGTGTCTGTACTCACACTATTTACTTCCGCTTGTGCTTGTATGATTGTATGACTTGAGTGTCGGGTCATGTGACCCCTATCTGTATGAACATGTTATGTATGGCTCTCTGGAGCCTTTAAATAAAGTACTTGAGTTGTAGAGTTTTGTTGTGATGCCATGTTGTATGTACTCATATCGGGCATATTGTGTGTATGATTGAAATGCTTGGTATGAGTGGGATCCGACAATCTAGTTGTTTATCCTTGGCAGCCTTTCTTATGGGGAAATGTAGTCTAGTGTTCCTCGAGCCATAGTAGTCCGCTACAGCATGGTTCACCGGAGTCCTGCTAGCCCAGCACTACTGTTCAGGACACTTGACTGGCCGGCATGTGTTTCACTTCGTTCCTATGTCTGTCCCTTCAGGGAAATGTCACGCGGTGATGTCCGGAGTCCTGCCTAGCCTGCTACAGCCCGGTTCCCTAGAGTCCTGTTAGCCCAGTGCTACAGCCCAAAATCACTCGTTGATGACCGACATGCTCGATGTGATTCATGTATGCCTGTCTCCATAGGTCTGTGCCGCTTTGGGTTTACGACTAGCCATGTCGGCCCGGGTTCTCTGTCATATGGATGCTAGCGACACTATCATATACGTGAGCCAAAAGGCGCAAACGGTCCCGGGCCATGGTAAGGCGACACCCGTGGGATACCGTGCGTGAGGCCGCAAAGTGATATGAGGTGTTACCAGCTAGATCGATGTGGCTTGCATTCGGGGTCCTGACATTATGTATTGTTATACAACTCTCGTTTAAGATTTTTTGCAGGAAAACTCCTCTCTAAATGGGAAGGTCCTTACGTTATCGAGGAGGTCTACCATTCTGGTGCCATAAAAATCAACAACTTCAAAGGCACAAATCCAAGGGTGGTGAATGGTCAAAGAATCAAACATTATATCTCAGGTAATCCTATAAATGTTGAAACTAATGTTATTGAAATCGTAACCTCGGAGGCGTATATAAGGGACACCTTCCAGAACGTTTCAGCCTCCGAAAAGGAAGAGGTATGTGGTACGGTAAGTAAGCTGACTCCAAAACAGTTCTAATAGCAATTTTTCTCCGTTTTGGAATATTTAAGAAAATAGGAAAATAAGAAGCAGTCTGGAAAGGACACGAGGCATGGGCGCGCCCCTGCCTCGTGGGTACCTCATGTGCCCTCCAGACTCCGTTTTCTTACACGATACTTCTTTTGGTCGGTAAAAATTCATTATATAATCTCCCGAAGGTTTTGACCACCGTACCACGCAAATATCCTCTGTTTTTGTCTCAAGATGTTTTCTTCCAAAGTTGTCAAGGCCAGGCATTATGTCGTCCCCCTCCTCCAACAATGAGGTCAACGATGCTTGCCTAATGAAGATAGAGCTGAAGAGAGAAGAACTCGGGGAGATCAACAAGGATGATGGGATCAAGAAGGCCATGGAGGATCAAGCTCCAGCAGCAGAAGACAAAGACATCCTCCAACCTCATTACAATCTTCTTACCCTAATGGAGATTGAAGCTTTCAAGATGATTGAGTTAGCTCGCATACAAAATAAGTATCTCACGCATGAAAATATTTTGTTGAAGGAGCATATCACCACACTCAAGGGCATTATCCGCAAATTGGAGGATCTCCTATGCTTGATGTGCGACTATCCATCATCACCACCATCTTGTTCACCAGCAAAGGAGAACTGAGTATCTGGTATGGGCACTCCCCTTGGCAACTGCCAAGCTTGGGGGAGTGCCCTGGTATCATATCACCATCACACTTTTATCTTTACCATTTTTCTTAGTTCGATCCTTTTGGTAATATCTTGATCTAGTAGAATAAAGTTTTAGTATGATTTAGTTTTGAGTTTTGCTTTATGATCCTTTGCTACCTCTTTAGCACTGCATTGGTTTTCCCTTGAAGAGGAAAGGGTGATGCAGCAGAGCAGCGTAAGTATTTCCCTCAGTTTTTGAGAACCAAGGTATCAATCCAGTAGGAGGCCACGCACGAGTCCCTCGCACCTACACAAACAAATAAACTCCTCACAACCAACACGATAAAGGGGTTGTCAATCCCTTCACAGTCACTTACGAAAGTGAGATCTGATAGATATGATAAGATAATATTTTTGGTATTTTTATGATAAAGAGAAATAAAGATGCAATTAAAATAAATGGCCAAGGAAATAACTAAGTATTGGAAGATTAATATGATGAAAATAGACCCGGGGACCATAGGTTTCACTAGTGGCTTTTCTTGAGAGCATAAGTATTACGGTGGGTGAACAAATTACTATTGAGCAATTGACAGAATTAAGCATAGTTATGAGAATATCTAGGTATGATCATGTATATAGGCATCACGTCCAAGACAAGTAGACCGACTCCTGCCTGGATCTACTACTATTACTCCACACATCGACTGCTATCCAACATGCATCTAGAGTATTAAGTTCAAGAGAACATATTAACGCTTTAAGCAAGATGACATGATGTAAAGGGATAAACTCATGCAATATGATATAAACCCCATCTTGTTATCCTCGATGGCAACAATACAATACATGCCTTGCTGCCCCTACTGTCACTGGGAAAGGACACCGCAAGATTGAACCCAAAGCTAAGCACTTCTCCCATTGCAAGAAAGATCAATCTAGTAGGCCAAACGAAACTGATAATTCGAAGAGACTTGCAAAGATAACCAATCATACATAAAAGAATTCGGAGAAGATTCAAATATTGTTCATAGATAATCTTGATCATAAACCCACAATTGATCGGTCTCAACAAACACACGGCAAAAGAAGATTACATCGAATAGATCTCCACAAGAGAGGGGGAGAACTTTGTATTGAGATCCAAAAAGAGAGAAGAAGCCATCTAGCTAATAACTATGGACCCGAAGGTCTGAAGTAAACTACTCACACTTCATCGGAGAGGCTATGGTGTTGATGTAGAAGCCCTCCGTGATCGATACCCCCTCCGGCGGAGCTCCGGAAAAGGCCCCAAGATGGGATCTTGTGGATACAGAAAATTACGGCGGTGGAATTAGGGTTTTGGCTCCGTATCTAGTAGTTTGGGGGTACGTAGGTATATATAGGAGGAATAAGTATGTCGGTGGAGCAACATGGGCCCCACAAGGGTGGAGGGCGCGCCTGGGGGGGTAGGTGCGCCACCCTACCTCGTGCCTTCCTGATTGATTTCTTGACGTAGGGTCCAAGTCCTCTGGATCACATTTGTTCCCAAAATCACGTTCCCAAAGGTTTCATTCCGTTTGGACTCCATTTGATATTCTTTTTCTATAACACTCTGAAATAGGCAAAAAATAGCAATTCTCGGCTGGGCCTCCGGTTAATAGGTTAGTCCAAAAAATAATATAAAAGTGTATAATAAAGCCCAATAATGTCCAAAACAGGATATAATATAGCATGGAACAATCAAAAATTATAGATACGTTGGAGACGTATCAAGCATCCCCAAGCTTAATTCCTTCTCATCCTCGAGTAGGTAAATGATAAGAAATAGATTTTTTGATGTGGAATGCTACTTGGCATAATTTCAATGTAATTCTTCTTAATTGTGGTATGAATATTCAGATCCGAAAGGTTCAAGACAAAAGTTCAATATTGACATAGAAATAATAATACTTCAAGCATACTAACTTAAGCAATTATGTCTCTTGAAAATAACATGGCCAAAGAAAGTTATCCCTACAAAATCATATAGTCTGGCTATGCTCCATCTTCACCACACAAAGTATTTAAATCATGCACAACCCTGATGACAAGCCAAGCAATTGTTTCATATTTTTAGTGTTATCAAACTTTTTCAATCTTCACGCAATACATGAGCGTGAGCCATGGACATAGCACTATAGGTGGAATAGAATGGTGGTTTTGGAGAAGACAAAAAGGGGGAAGATAGTCCCACATCAACTAGGCGTATCAACGGGCTATGGAGATGCCCATTAATAGATATCAATGTGAGTGAGTAGGGATTGCCATGCAACGGATGCACTAGAGCTATAAGTGTATGAAAGCTCAAAAAAAGAACTAAGTGGGTGTACATCCAACTCGCTTGCTCATGTAGACCTAGGGCATTTTAAGGAATCCCATCATTGGAATATACAAGCCAAGTTCTATAATGAAAAATTCCCACCAGTATATGAAAGTGATAACATAGGAGACTCTCTATGAAGATTTTGGTGCTACTTTGAAGCACAAGTGTGGTAAAAGGATAGTAGCATTGTCCCTTCTCTCTTTTTCTCTCATTTTTTTATGTGGGCCTTTTCTCTTTTTTTATGGCCTCTCTTTTTTAGTCCGGAGTCTCATCCCGACTTGTGGGGGAATCATAGTCTCCATCATCCTTTCCTCACTTGGGACAATGCTCTAAAAATGATGATCATCACACTTTTTTATTTACTTACAACTCAACAATTACAACTCAATACTTAGAACAAAATATGACTCTTATGTGAATGCCTCCGGCGGTGTACTGGGATATGCAATGAATCAAGAGTGACATGTATGAAAGAATTATGAATGGTGTCTTTGCGACGAATACAATGTCAACTACATGATCACGCAAAGCAATATGACAATGATGGAGCGTGTCATAGTAAACGGGACAGTGGTAAGTTGCATGGCAATATATCTCGGAATGGCTATGGAAATGCCATGATAGGTAGGTATGGTGGCTGTTTTGAGGAAGGTATATGGTGGGTGTATGATACCGGCGAAAGGTGCGCGGTATTAGAGAGGCTAGCAATGGTGGAAGGGTGAGAGTGCATATGATCCATGGACTCAACATTAGTCATAAAGAACTCATATACTTATTGCAAAAATCTACAATTTATCAAAGCAAAGTATTACGCGCATGCTCCTAGGGGGATAGATTGGTAGGAAAAGACCATCACTCATCCCCGACCGCCACTCATAAGGAAGACAATCAATAAATAAATCATGCTCCGACTTCATCACATAACGGTTCACCATACGTGCATGCTACGGGAATCACAAACTTTAACACAAGTATTTCTCAAATTCACAACTAATCAACTAGCATGACTCTAATATCACCATCTCCATATCTCAAAACAATTATCAAGTATCAAACTTCTCATAGTATTCAACACACTCATAAGAAAATTTTATTATTAATCTTGAATGCCTAACATAATTAAAGCAATTTACCATGCTGTTTTGTAGGACTCTCAAAATAATATAAGTGAAGCAAGAGAGAACAATGGTTTCTATAAAACAAATCCACCAACGCGCTCTAAAAGATATAAGTGAAGCACTAGAGCAAAAACTATATAACTCAAAAGATATAAGTGAAGCACATAGAGTATTCTAACAATTTCCGAATCATGTGTGTCTCTCTCAAAAGGTGTGTACAGCAAGGATTATTGTGTAAAACTAACAAATAAAGACTCAAATAATACAAGACGCTCCAAGCAAAACACATATCATGTGGTAAATGAAAATATAGCTCCAAGTAAAGTTACCGATGGAAGTAGAGGAAAGAGGGGATGCCTTCCGGGACATCCCCAAGATTTGGATTTTAAGTGTCCTTATATTATCTTGGGGGTTCCATGGGCATACCCAAGCTTAGGCTCTTGCCACTCCTTGTTCCATAATCCATCAAATCTTTACCCCAAACTTGAAAACTTCACAACACAAAACTTAAAGTAGAAAATCTTGTGAGCTTCGTTAGCGAAAGAAAAGAAAACACCACTTCAAGGTACTATAATGAACTCATTCTTTATTTATATTGGTGTTAAACCTACTGTATTCCAACTTCTCTATGGTTTATAAACTATTTTACTAGCCATAGATTCACTAATATAAGCAAACAACACACGAAAAAAAGAATCTGTCAAAAACAGAACAGTCTGTAGTAATCTGTAGCTAACGCAAGATCTGGAACCCCAAAAATTATAAAATAAATTTCTGGACGTGAGTAATTTATCTATTAATCATATGCAAAAAGAATTAACTAAATATCACTTTCCAAATAAAAATTACAGCAATTCTCGTGAGCACTAAAGTTTCTGTTTTTTACAGCAAGATTAAAAAGACTTTCCCCAAGTCTTCCCAACGGTTCTACTTGGCACAAACACTAATTAAACACAAAAAACACAACCAAAACAGAGGCTAGATAAATTATTTATTACTAAACAGGAGAAAAAAGCAAGGAATAAAAATAAAATTGGGTTGCCTCCCAACAAGCGCTATCGTTTAACGCCCCTAGCTAGGCATAAAAGCGAAGATAGATCTAGGTATCTTTAGTTGGTAATTCTTTAATGAGACATCTATCACCTTTAGGATTTTCTTTCCTTTTATCAATAATCAAACTTCTAGGCACAAAATTGAAAAAATCATTAGTAGCAAATGGTTCCTTAATGATAGCAAAAAGATTAGGATGAATACTTATAGATTTGAGATCCGCAGTTTCTTTGCTAGAGGATTCACCCTTATTTTTACGAACATACATAAGCTTGGCAATTTTAGTTGGAGGACTTGGAGTATTCTTTACGGAAGAAAAAGCGGTTCCCAAGTTGGTAATGATACCCTCAAGTTTATCGATTCTAGTGGAATCATGATTTATTCTTTCATTAACTATGGGTTCCTTCTCCTTAATATTTTTCAAAGTGACTCCTACTTTAGATCCATATTGAGTAATTTGGTTGTGGATCTTTTTATCAAAATTTTCAATTAACTCTATGGTAGCAACTTTATTTTCAATAATTTCAAGTTTTTGCATTACATGCTCGAAAGTTAGCATAGTTCCATTAACCAAAAGAGGGGGTGGGCCAAACAAATCTATCATAGCATTATAGGAATCAAAAGTGTGGCTACCCAAGAAATTCCCTCCGGTAATGGTATCAAGGACATATCTGTGCCAAGTAATAGCACCTACATAAAAATTGCGGAGAAGAATAGAAGTAGATTACTTCCTGGTAGATCTATTTTGAGCATTGCAAATTCTATACCAAGCGTCTTTTAGGTTTTCTCCTTCCCTTTGCTTAAAATTAAGAACTTCATTTTCGGGAGACAACGGGGAAGATAGGGGACTAGCCATAACGACAAGCAAGCAAACCAGCACACAAGCAAACAAGAGACAGGCAAAAAGAGGCGAATAGAGAAAGAGGATGGAGGACGGAGAGAGAGAGGGCGAATAAAACGACAAGGGTGAAGTGGGGGAGAGGAAAACGAGAGGCAAATGGCAAATAATGTAATGCGGGAGATAAGGGTTTGTGATGGGTACTTGGTATGTTGACTTTTGCATAGACTCCCCGGCAACGGCGCCAGAAATGGCTCGTTCTCGGGAGTCCAAATCTTCACTTGACCCTGCGTAAGCCTCCCCGACAATGGCGCCAGAAATCCTTCTTCCTACCTATTGAGCACTGCGTTGGTTTTCCCTTGAAGAGGAAAGGGTGATGCAGCAGAGCAACGTAAGTATTTCCCTCAGTTTTTGAGAACCAAGGTATCAATCCAGTAGGAGGCCACACACGAGTCCCTCGCACCTACACAAACAAATAAACTCCTCGCAACCAACGCGGTAAAGGGGTTGTCAATCCCTTCACGGTCACTTACGAAAGTGAGATCTGATAGATATGATAAGATAATATTTTTTGTATTTTTATGATAAAGAGAAATAAAGATGCAAGTAAAATAAATGGCAAAGCAAATAACTAAGTATTGGAAGATTAATATGATGGAAAATAGACACGGGGACCATAGGTTTCACTAGTGGCTTCTCTCGAGAGCATAAGTATTACAGTGGGTGAACAAATTACTGTTGAGCAATTGACATAATTGAGCATTATGAGAATATCTAGGTATGATCATGTATATAGGCATCACGTCCAAGACAAGTAGACCGACTCCTGCCTGCATCTAGTACTATTACTCCGCACATCGACCGCTATCTAGCATGCATCTAGAGTATTAAGTTCAAGAGAACAGAGTAACACTTTAAGCAAGATTACATGATGTAGCGGGATAAACTCATGCAATATGATATAAAACCCATCTTGTTATCCTCTATGGCAACAATACAATACGTGCCTTGTTGCCCCCCTACTGTCACTAGGAAAGGACACCGCAAGATTGAACCCAAAGCTAATCACTTCTCCCATTGCAAGAAAGATCAATCTAGTAGGCCAAACCAAACTGATAATTCGAAGAGACTTGCAAAGATAACCAATCATACATAAAAGAATTTAGAGAAGATTCAAATATTGTTCATAGATAAACTTGATCATAAACCCACAATTCATCGGTCTCAACAAACACACCGCAAAAGAAGATTACATCGAATAGATCTCCACAAGAGAGGGGGAGAACTTTGTATTGAGATCCAAAAAGAGAGAAGAAGCCATCTAGCTAATAACTATGGACCCGAAGGTCTGAAGTAAACTACTCACACTTCATCGGAGAGGCTATGGTGTTGATGTAGAAGCCCTCTGTGATCGATACCCCCTCCGGCGGAGCTCCGGAAAAGGCCCCAAGATGGGATCTTGTGGATACAGAAAGTTACGGCGGTGGAATTAGGGTTTTGGCTCAGTATCTGGTAGTTTGGGGGTATGTAGGTATATATAGGAGGAAGAAGTACGTCGGTGGAGCAACGTGGGCCCCACGAGGGTGGAGGGCGCGCCTGGGGGGGGGGGGTAGGCGCGCCCCTACCTCGTGCCTTCCTGGTTGATGTCTTGACGTAGGGTCCAAGTCCTCTGGATCACGTTTGTTCCAAAAATCACGTTCCCGAAGGTTTCATTCCGTTTGGACTCCGTTTGATATTCTTTTTCTACGAAACTCTGAAATAGGCAAAAAAACAGCAATTCTGGGCCGGGCCTCCGATTAATAGGTTAGTCCCAAAAATAATATAAAAGTGTATAATAAAGCCCAATAATGTCCAAAATAGGATATAATATAGCATGGAACAATCAAAAATTATAGATACATTGGAGACATATCATCCTTCTATGTAATCGTGTTCGTGAGCTATATATAATAAAGATTAGTTTTGAGTCAAGGGCTTGGTTATCTTGCTATGATCTTGAGGGAATAAAAGTAAGAATAAAAAGAAATAAACAGATCATATGGATCTTATGGAGAGTAATGACTTCGCATATAAAGAGTATGATGAATAAAACTTGTTGAGAGTTGACAAACATAGTTTTGGTCATCGTTGCAATTAATAGGAAGTAATAAAGAAAGAGAGGTTTTCACATATAAATATACTATCTTGGACATCTTTTATGATTGCGAGCACTCATTAAAATATGACATGCTAAAAAGTTGATGTTGGACAAGGAAGACAACGTAATGGGTTATGTTTTCTTACATCCGAAATAAATTATATTGTCATGGATCATCCAACATGTTGAGCTTGCCTTTCTCTCTCATGCTAGCCAAATTCCTTGCACCAAGTAGAGGTACTACTTGTGCTTCCCAATATCCTTAAACCCAGTGTTGCCATGAGAGTCCACTATATCTACCTATGGATTGAGTAAGATCCTTCAAGTAAGTTGTCATTGTTGCAAGCAATAAAAATTGCTCCCTAAATATGTATGATTTATTAGTGTGGAGAAAATAAGCTTTATATGATCTTGCGATGTTGAAGCAATAAAAGCAACAGACTGCATAATAAAGGTCCATATCACAAGTGGCAATATAAAGTGACGTTCTTTCGCATTAAGATTTTTTGCATCCAACCATAAAAGTGCATGACAACCTCTGCTTCCCTCTACGAAGGGCCTATCTTTTATTCTTGTCTTATACTTCATACAAGAGTCATGGTGATCTTCACCTTTCCTTTTTACATTTTATCCTTTGGCAAGCACAATGTGTTGGAAAAATCCTGATATATATAGCTAATTGGATGGAGTTTTCATGAACTATTACTGTTGACATTACACTTGAGGTAAAAGGTTGGGAGGCAAAACTATAAGCCCCTATCTTTCTCCGTGTCCGATTAAAACTTCATACCCATAAGTATTGCGTGAGTGTTAGCAATTATGAAAGAATAAATGATAGTTAAGTATGTGGACTTGCTGAAAAGCTCTTATATTGACTCTTTCCAATATTATGATAAATTGCAATTGCTTCAATGACTGAGATTATAGTTTGTTAGTTTTCAACGAAGTTTCTGATTCATACATGAAATTGTGAATGAATTGTTACTTTAGCATAAGAAATCATATGACAATATATATATATGTTGTCGTTATAAGAATGATCATGATGCCCTCATGTCCATATTTTATTTTATCGACACCTCTATCTCTAAACATGTGGGCATATTTTTCCTATATCGGCTTTCGCTTGAGGAAAAGCGAGGTCTAAGCTTGGGGGAGTTGATACGTCCATTTTGCATCATGCTTTTATATTGATATTTATTGCATTATGGGCTGTTATTACACATTATGTCACAATACTTATGCCTATTCTCTCTTATTTTACAAGGTTTACATGAAGAGGGAGAATGCGGGCAGCTGGAATTCTGGGCTGGAAAAGGAGCAAATATTATAGACCTATTCTGCACAACTCCCAAAGTCCTGAAACTCCATGGAAGTCAGTTTCAGAATACATAAAAAATATTGGGCGAAGAAAGCACCGGAGGGGGCCACCCACCGTCCAAGAGGGTGGGGGCGCGCCCTACCCCCCTGGGCGCACCCCCCTGCCTCATGGGCCCCCCTGGCAGGCCTCCGGTGCCCATCTTTGGCTATATGAAGTCTTTTGCCCTGGAAAAAATCATAAGCAAGATCACGGGACGAAACTCCACCGCCACGAGGCGGAACCTTGGTGGAACCAATCTAGGGCTCCGGCGGAGTTGTTCTTCCAAGGAAACATCCCTCCGGGTGGGGGAAATCATCACCATCATCATCACCATCGATCCTCTCATCAGGAGGGGGTCAATCTCCATCAACATCTTCACTAGAACCATCTCATCTCAAACCCTAGTTCATCTCTTGTATCCAATCTTTGTCTCAAAACCTCAGATTGGTACCTGTGGGTTGCTAGTAGTGTTGATTACTCATTGTAGTTGATGCTAGTTGGTTTACTTGGTGGAATATCATATGTTCAGATCCTTTATGCATATTAATACCCCTCTGATTATGAACATGAATATGATTTGTGAGTAGTTACGTTTGTTCCTGAGGACATGGGAGAAGTCTTGCTATAAGTAGTCATGTGAATTTGGTATTCGTTCGATATTTTGATGAGATGTATGTTGTCTTTCCTCTAGTGGTGTAATGTGAACATCGACTACATGACACTTCACCATTGTTTGTGCTTAGGGGAAGGCATTGGGAAGTAATAAGTAGATGATGGGTTGCTAGAGTGACAGAAGCTTAAACCCAATTTATGCATTGCTTCGTAAGGGGCTGATTTGGATCCATATGTTTCATGCTATGCTTAGGTTTACCTTAATACTTATTTTGTAGTTGCGGATGCTTGCAAGAGAGGTTAATCATAAGTGGGATGCTTGTCCAAGGAAGGGTAGTACCCAAGCACCAGTCCACCCACATATCAAATTATCAAAGTACCGAACGCGAATCATATGAGCGTGATGAAAACTAGCTTGATGATAATTCCCATGTGTCCTCGGGAGCGTTTCCTTTATATAAGAGTTTGTCCTGGCTTGTCCTTTGCTACAAAAAGGATTGGTCCATCTTGCTACACCTTATTTACTTTTATTACTTGTTACCCGTTACAAATTACCTTATCACAAAACTATCTGTTACCGATAATTTCAGTGCTTGTAGAGAATACCTTACTGAAAACTTCTTATCATTTCCTTCCGCTCCTCGTTGGGTTTGACACTCTTACTTATCAAAAGGACTACTATAGATCCCCTATACTTGTGGGTCTTCAAAATGCAATGATGGGTTTTGGAGTATGCAATGCGGAAGTGGAGGTTATGGTGTTGGACTATACATGGTGTCGGGTTTGAAGTGACCGTCCCTAAGTAGCCGAAACGCCTTAATTAGGAGACACAAAACACAACTCGGACAAGCTCAAACAAAATTGGGTTAAGCTGAGGTGTCAGAAGGGTATGGTGGGAAAGGTTATGCGAAAGTTATGGTGGAGGGTTGATGAAGAAGTAACCATCCCTAAGTATCCTAAACACCTTAGGAGACTCAAATTACTACTCAAACAATCTCAAATTCAATGGGGATCAAAATGGGTTAGGTTGCGGAAAGCTATGGTGGTATTGCGTATGATATGGTGGAAAGCCTAGGAAAATATGCCAAATTTCCAAAAGTTTGATGGATTCAAAAGGTGGTGAAATCAATTTGAGGACCTTGGGCACGTCGATAGCTTCAAAATGAGACAAAGAACACTCAAATCTAAGTTCCGAGCAAAAAGTTATGATGAAAACGGTGAAGAAGGGTGATGCTGAAATTTCTGTGTAATGTTTCGGGTTAGGCCGGAAGTTTCGGGGGTCGTGAAAAAAGTCTCGAGGAAGACGGGGGATTTTGGGTAAACTTTCTGTTTAGCCCGGAAGTTCCGGGGTAGGATGGAAGTTTCGGGGGATAGAAGTTCCGCGGGAGTCCAGAATTTTCGGGGGTCGTGGAATTTCTTCCGGGACGAACCCTAAATTCCAGATCTGAGAACGGGGGCGGAAAAACTCAATTTTCAGGGTCAAAATTGGGAAGATTTCGTGGATGGAAATGGGGAAAAGATGGGGAAGGCTAGATCCACTTGAAACACAACGAATCCATGGATCGAAATCAACAAAACATTATCCAAACCAACAAATCACAAAAAAATGGGGGCTATTTTTGGTGGGGATTTTCGAATTTAGGATGAAATAAGCAAAAGAAGGCTAGAAACGGAGGGGGAGACTCCAAATTTTTGATCAACGTGGCTCATGATACCAAGATTATGTAGGGTAGAACCCTAGATGCCCGATCTTTCACGAAATGGAGGGGATACCGCGAAGAACACGAAGGGAAACATGAGGGAAAACGAGAGGAACACTCAAGAACAAGTCCAATCACACATCCACTAGACAATCAAACACACAATATCCACAAGGTACATGAACAACAAAGAGAAATATACAAGATAGAGTTCATCCCAAATCCAAAGGAGATGGGGCTTGATGATCTAGATAGATCCTTCCCCAAGGGGGTCTTGATATCCCTCGGGATCTTCTCCTAGATGGAAATCTTGGCCTCCAATGGAGTGGTCTCTCTCTCTCAAGAGGAGAAGGTAGGAGCAAAGCTCACATACAAATGAGCTATCATATTTGCTAACCCTAGAATGGAGGAGGGGATGAGTATATATAGTGGTAGCCACGAAGGGATAAGTGAGGGGTGAAAGGGTACATGGGCTTCGGCCCAAGTGTCTGCGCGCAGGCAGGGCCGAAAGTTCCGGGCCCCGGAAGTTCTGCATAGGTTCCGGGCTATCCAGAGAGTTGGAGCGATCGGTGCTGGTCTGGACTCGGGGGGCCGGAGGTTCCGGGCAGGCCGGAAGTTCTGGGATTTCCAGAAGCTTGTCCATGCTTCTTCCTCCTTCTCTTCCACGCTTCCCTCGCGGATGGTGTAGGTGATCCTTGGCGCTTGCACTCCTTCTCATCGTCCGTGAAGCTCTGACAATGCCTATGCATGCACATGAGAGGGGTGTCAAGTAGTATACCATCCTCGAAGGGGTCAAGTGAACATGTGTAAAGGAGATGATTCACCTTTATGTATGTGAAGTAGATGTCCCACGTGTCACTTGCCAAATGAACTCTTGACATGGTGATGTATGTAGGATGCTCTGCATCATGAACCATTGCTGGACGTCGGACCGATTAGCACGAGGAGGACTATCGCACCAAGACTCATGCCCTTTCTGTGATCAGCACGAGAAGACGATTGGCCACCTGCTCATAGAGTGCGTTTTGGCGAGGGATGTGTGGGCTGAGGTGTTCATGGCCATGGGCATTCCACACGGCACGCCGCGTGTTGGAGAGCCCGTGCCTAATTGGTGTGCTCGGCAAGACACCCACGGACGGCAGGCAAGGATGACGCAGACCTTGTGCCTTCTCGTCATGTGGGAGCTACGGAAGCACCGGAATGCCATCGTCTTTGATGGGGCAATGGCCAGCCTCCAGCAGGTTCTGCACCGGATTGTGAGCGAGGGCAAGTAATGGAGACAGGCGGGACTACTACGAGGAGAGCTGGATATGTTCTTCGTAGAGGCACTGGAGTGGGCTGGTCGTGAGTAGTCCAGTTAGGTCATAGGAGGTGGACGGTGGCGTAGCGCCTTGTAAGCTCTCATGTAACAAAACCGTGGAGGGTTCTTTCCCCTTTTCTAGAATATAAGATACACACACTCGTGTGTATTCGAGAAAAAAGAAGATAAAGACATGAACCAAAATATAGTCATAGTTTTTTTTCTTCAAGGCAAAACAGTGTTTTATTCCAAAGTGATAGTTACAGTTTGATAATACAAATTCCGAAGCATAGTCTAGGACATGGTGCAACTAACAAATGGTGCTACCCTAGAATGACCAAGGTTAGCTAGATTGTCAGCTAATTGTAGTTTGGATTCAGGATAACTTAACAGGAACAAGCTCTTGTAATGCTAGAATATGTTTGATTTCACCCATCATGTGTCTGTACGCAGAACGATCAAGTGACTGATTTGTCAAAGTAACAATAGCAATTGCATTATCAGATTGTACCATCACCGTAGCATGTGTAAGTTGGATATATATATAGATAACTGAGCTTGCTAAAACTCAATGGACCAACATTTAACCAAGTCTCAGACAACTGCGTAGCCGTTAGAATTTGCATGGAGATTCAAGATGGACTTAGCACTGTCCAATAGACCTTGCAACATTTTGACCTGCTAGTTGCAACATATTTTACTACTGGTTGCAGCATTCGTCTCGCTGGTTGTAGTATGTCGTTTCACTGGACACAACTTATGCCCTCGTCGATTGTAGCACATCATCCCACCGATCACAACATCCACCGTTGGTGGTTGCAACATTTAATCACAACGGTTGTAGCGTTTGTTGTCATTGCCTATAACACTGTTGCCTTCATCACTGATTGGAGCATCTAGCCATGTTGATCGTAACACCATAGCTACACTGATGCCACTCGACTCTGAGTTCTAGCCACACCCATAGATAATCCCTCCATGATGGCAGTGAGATCAACCTCCAACGCGTCGTTGCAATTTAAAAAGTATTTGTATGCAACAAAGATAACCGTTTCATTTTGAGCCCTTGAGGACCACTGATGTCTACTATGCAACTTTATTCTTGTAGACTCGTGTTGGGCCTCCAAGCGCAGAGTTTTCTAGGACAGTAGCAATTTTTCCTCAAGTTTTTTTTTGACTATTTACTGTGAAGCAATAGCTCCACAGTCTTTTATTCAAATAAATAAAGAGAGGTCCATATAATTACAATCTAGCAAGGAGAAGTGAAAATAAACTTACGTACTTACCTATGAAACAAGGTACAACAATCTAAGGTAGGTTGTTAACCCAAGACAAGAATACGGGTTTAACACTCTCCCTCGCTCTATGATACAACAAGGAGATATCATGTACAAATTTACTCCTCCACACACCAAAAGAAGCCCTCTCTGATCTGAAGATTTTCCCTCAAGTGGATGACCTAAGGTTTATCAATCCGTGGGAGGTGTAGGATGAAGATGGTCTCTCACAAACAACCCTGCAATCAAATACGAGAAATCTCTTGTGTCCCCAACACACCCAATACAATGGCAAATTGCATAGGTACACTAGTTTGGCGAAGAGATGGTGATAAAAGTGTAATATGGATGGTAGAAATATATTTATATAATATGAATAAATAAAAACAGCAAGGTAGCAAATAGAAAACAGGCACAAAAATGGTATTGCAATGCTTGAAAATGATGCCTAGGGTCCGTACTTTCGCTAGTGCAATCTCTTAACAGTGCTAATATAATTGGATCATATAACCATCCCTCAAAGTGCAATGAAGAATCACTTCAAAGTTCCTATCTAGCGGAGAACATAAGAAGAAACTATTTGTAGGGTATGAAACCACCTCAAAGTTATTCTTTCTGATCGATCTATCCAAGAGTTCGTACTAAAATAACACCAAATAATTTCAGATTCATAATGCTCAATCCAACACAAAGAACCTCAAAGAGTGCCCCAACATTTCTACCAGAGAAACAAAAGACGAGAACATGCATCAACCCCTATGCATAGATAAACCCAATGTCACCGCGGGAATCCGCGAGTTGAGTGCCAAAACACATATCAAGTGAATCAATATGATACCCCATTGTCACCATGAGTATTCATTTGCAAGACATATATCAAGTGCTCTCAAATCCATAAAAGTATTCATACCAATAACAATGAAATCTCAAAGGGAAAAAACTCAATTCATCACAACAAGATAGAGAGGGGAAAACACCATATGATCCGACTATATTAACAAAGCTCGCGATACATCAAGATTGTGACTTCTCAAGAACATGAGAGAGAGAGAGAGAGATTAAACACATAGCTACTGGTACAAACCCTCAGCCCCGAGGGTGGACTAATCCCTCCTCATTGTGGTGGCCGCCGGACTGATGAAGATGGACACCGGTGATGATTTCCCCCTCCGGCAGAGTGCCGGAATGGGGTCTAGATGTTGGGGAACGTAGCAGAAATTCAAAATTTTCCTACGTGTCACCAAGATCTATCTATGGAGAGACTAGCAACGAGGGGAAGGAGAGTGCATCTACATACCCTTGTAGATCGCTAAGCGGAAGCGTTCACGTGAACGGGGTTGATGGAGTCGTACTCGTCGTGATCCAAATCACCGTTGACCAAGTGCCGAACGGACGGCACCTCCGCGTTCAACACACGTACAGCCCGGTGACGTCTCCCAAGCCTTGATCCAACAAGGAGAGAGGGAGAGGTTGAGGAAGACTCCATCCAGCAGCAGCACAACAGCGTGGTGGTGATGGAGGAGCGTGGCAATCCTGCAGGTCTTCGCCAAGCACCACAAAAGAGGAGGGAGAGAGAGACGCAGGGTTGCATCAACGAGAGATAGAATCGCGTGTTGTGGGTAGCCCAATGCCTCAATATATATAGGGAAGGGGAGGGGCTGTGCCCCCTCTAGGGTTCCCACCCCTAGGGGGGGCAGCCCTAGATGGCCAAGGGGTGGCGGCCAAGAGGGGGGAGGAGAGGGAGGCGCAGGGTGTATGGGCCTTAGGGCCCATCTGCCCTTAGGGTTTGCCCCCTCTCCCCTTCTAGGCGCATGGGCCTTAGTGGGGCTAGTGCCCTTGGCCCATGTAGGCCAAGGAGCACTCCCTACAGCCCATGTGGCCCCCCGGGGCAGGTGGCCCCACTTGGTAGACCCCCGGGACCCTCCCGGTGGTCCCGGTACATTACCGATAAACCCCAAAACTCTTCCGGTGACCAAAACAGGACTTCCCATATATAAATCTTTACCTCCGGACCATTCCGGAACTCCTCGTGACGTTCGGGATCTCATCCGGGACTCCGAACAACTTTCGGTAACCACATACAAACTTCCTTTATAACCCTAGCGTCATCGAACCTTAAGTGTGTAGACCCTACGGGTTCGGGAGACATGCAGACATGACCGAGACGTTCTCCGGTCAATAACCAACAGCGGGATCTGGATACCCATGTTTGCTCCCACATGTTCCACGATGATCTCATCGGATGAACCACGATGTCAAGGACTTAATCAATCCCGTATATAATTCCCTTTGTCTATTGGTACGATACTTGCCCGAGATTCGATCGTCGGTATCCCGATACCTTGTTCAATCTCGTTACCAGCAAGTGTCTTTACTCGTTCCATAACACATCATCCCGTGATCAACTCCTTGATCACATTGTGCACATTATGACGATGTCCTACCGAGTGGGCCCAGAGATACCTCTCCGTTTACATGGAGTGACAAATCCCGGTCTCGATTCGTGCCAACCCAACAAACACTTTCGGAGATACCTGTAGTGCACCTTTATAGTCACCCAGTTACGTTGTGACGTTTGATATACCCAAAGCATTCCTACGGTATCTGGGAGTTGCACAATCTCATGGTCTAAGGAAATGATACTTGACATTAGAAAAGCTTTAGCATACGAACTACACGATCTTTGTGCTATGCTTAGGATTGGGTCTTGTCCATCACATCATTCTCCTAATGATGTGATCCCATTATCAACGACATCCAATGTCCATGGTCAGGAAACTATGACCATCTATTGATCAACAAGCTAGTCAACTAGAGGCTTACTAGGGACATGGTGTTGTCTATGTATCCACACATGTATCTGAGTTTCATATCAATACAATTATAGCATGGATAATAAACGATTTTCATGAACAAGGAAATATAATAATAGTCAATTTATTATTGCCTCTAGGGCATATTTCCAACAGTCTCCCACTTGTACTAGAGTCAATAATCCAGTTCACATCGATATGTGATTAACACTCAAGGTCACATATAATAAACGATTTTCATGAACAAGGAAATATAATAATAGTCAATTTATTATTGCCTCTAGGGCATATTTCCAACAGTCTCCCACTTGTACTAGAGTCAATAATCCAGTTCACATCGATATGTGATTAACACTCAAGGTCACATCGCCATGTGACTAACAGCCAAGAGTTTACTAGAGTCGGTAGTCTAGTTCACATCACTATGTGATTAACACTCAATTAGTTCTAGGTTTGATCATGTTGCTTGTGAGAGAGGTTTTAGTCAACGGGTCTGAACCTTTCAGATCCGTGTGTGCTTTACAAATCTCTATGTCATCTCCTAGATGTAGCTACCACGTTATATTTGGAGCTATTCCAAATAACTGTTCTACTATACGAATCCAGTTTACTACTCAGAATAATCTGGATTAGTGTCAAAGTTTGCATCGGCGTAACCCTTTACGACGAACTCTTTTACCACCTCCATAATCGAGAAAATTCCTTAGTCCACTAATTACTAAGGATAACTTTGTCCGCTGTCCTGTGATCCATTCTTGGATCACTCTTGTACCCCTTGACTGACTCATGGCAAGGCACACTTCAGGTGCGGTACACAGCATAGCATACTGTAGAGCCTATGTCTTAAGCATAGGGGACGACCTTCGTCCTTTCTCTCTATTCTGCCGTGGTCGAGCTTTAAGTCATAACTTCATACCTTACCACTCAGGCAAGAACTCCTTCTTTGACTGATCCATCTTGAACACCTTCAAGATCATGTCAAGGTATGTGCTCATTTGAAAGTTCCATTAAGCGTTTTGATCTATCCTTATAGATCTTGATGCTCAATGCTCAAGTAGCTTAATCCAGGCTTTCATTGAAAAACACTTTCCAAATAACCCTATATGCTTTCCAGAAATTCTACGTCATTTCTGATCAACAATATGTCAACAACATATACTCATCAGAAATTCTATAGTGCTCCCACTCACTTCTCTGGAAATACAAGTTTCTCATAAACTTTGTATACACTCAAAATCTTTGATCATCTCATCAAAGCATACATTCCAACTCCGAGATGCTTACTCCAGTCCTCAGAAGGATTGCTGGAGCTTTGCATACTTATTAGCATCTTTCAGGATTGACAAAACCTTCCGGTTGTATCACATACAACCTTTCCTCAAGAAAGTCATCGAGGAAACAATGTTTTGACATCCTATCTGCAAGATTTCATAAATAATGCAGTAATCGCTAATATAATTCCAACAGACTCTTAGCATCGCTACGAGTGAGAAAGTCTCATCGTAGCCAACTCCTTGAACTTGTCGGAAAACATCTTAACGACAAGTCGAGCTTTCTTAATGGTGACATTTACCATCATTGTCCGTCTTCCTTTTAAAATCCATCTGTACTCAATAGCCTTACGACCATCGAGCTGTTCTGCCAAAGTCTACACTTTGTTTTCATACATGGATCCTCTCTCGGATTTTATGGCCTCGAGCCATTTATCGGAATCCGGTCCCACCATCGCTTCTCCATAGCTTGTAGGCTCATTGTTGTCTAGCAACATGACTTCCAAGATAGGATTACGTACCATTCAGAAGTAGTACGCATCCTTGTCATCCTACGAGGTTTGGGAGTGACTTGATCCAAAGTCTCATGATCAATATCATAAGCTTCCGCTTCAATTGGTGTAGGTGCCACAGGAACAACTCTTTGTGCCCTGCTATACACTAGTTGAAGTGACGGTTCAATAACCTCATCAAGTCTCCACCATCCTCCCACTCAATTCTTTCGAGAGAAACTTTTCCTCGAGAAAGGACCCGATTCTAGAAACAATCCCTTATTGCTTTCGGATTTGAGACAGGAGGTATACCCAACTGTTTTGGGTGTCCTATGAAGATGCATTTATCCGCTTTGGGTTCGAGCTTATCAGCCTGAAACTTTTTCACATAAGCGTCGCAGCCCCAAACATTTAAGAAATGACAGCTTAGGTTTCTCTAAACCATAGTTCATACGGTGTCTTCTCATCGGAATTACGTGGTGCCCTATTTAAAGTGAATGTGGTTGTCTCTGATGCCTAACCCATAAACTATTGTGGTAATTCGATAAGAGACATCATGGTATGCATTATATCCAATATGGTGCAGTTATGATGTTCGGACACACCATCACACTATGGTGTTCCAGGCTGTATCAGTTGTGAAACAATTTCCACAATGTCTTAATTCTGTGCCAAACACGTAATTCAGATATTCATCTCTATGATCATATCATAGATCTTTTATCCTCTTGTCACGACGATCTTTCAACTTCACTCTGAAATTACTTGAACCCTTCAATAATTCAGACTCGTGATTCATCAAGTAAATATACTCAACATCTACTCAAATCATCTGTGAAGTAAAACATAACGATATCCACTACATGCCTCAGCACTCATTGGACTACGTACATCAAAATGTATTACTTCCAACAAGTTGCTTTCTGGTTCCATTTTACTGAAACCGAGGCTTTCAGTCATCTTGCCCATGTGGTATGATTTGCATGTCTCAAGTGATTCAAAATCAAGTGAGTTCAAACGGTCCATTTGCATGGAGTTTCTTCATGCATATACACCAATAGACATGGTTTGCATGTCTCAAACTTTTCAAAAAAAAGAGTGAGCCCAAAGATCCATCAACATGGAGCTTCTTCATGCGTTTTATACCGATATGACTTAAGTGGCAGTGCCACAAGTAGGTGGTACTATCATTACTATCTTTTGGCACGAACATGTGTATCACTACGATCGAGATTCAACAAACAATTCATTTTAGGTGTAAGACCATTGAAGGTATTATTCAAATAAACAGAGTAACCATTATTCTCCTTAAATGAATAACCATATTGCGATAGACATAATCCAATCATGTCTATGCTCAACGCAAACACCAATCTCGATGGTAGAGGGATCGTACGATATTTGATCATATCCACATTGGAAACATTTCCAACACATATCGTCAGCTCACCTTTAGCTAGTCTCCGTTTATTCCGTAGCTTTTATTTTGAGTTGCTAACACTTAGCAACCGAACCGGTATCTAATACCCTGGTGCTACTAGGAGTACTAGTAAAGTACACATCAACACAATGTATATCCAATATACTGTTGGGGAACGTAACAGAAATTCAAAATTTTCCTACGTATCACCAAGATCTATCTATGGAGAAACCAGCAACGAGGGGAAGGAGAGTGCATCTACATACCCTTGTAGATCGCTAAGCGGAAGCGTTCAAGAGAACGGGGTTGATGGAGTCGTACTCGTCGTGATTCAGATCACCGATGATCCTAGTGCCGAACGGACGGCACCTCCGCGTTCAACACACGTACAGCCCGATGACGTCTCCCATGCCTTGATCCAGCAAGGAGAGAGGGAGAGGTTGAGGAAGACTCCATCCAGCAGCAGCACAATGGCGTGGTGGTGATGGAGGAGCGTGGCAATCCTGCAGGGCTTCGCCAAGCACCTACGGGAGAGGAGGAGGTGTCACGGGAGGGAGGGAGGCGCCAGGGGCTCAGGTGTGGATTCCCTCCCTCCCCTCCACTATATATAGGGGAAAGGGAGAGGGGGGAGGCGCAGCCTTGCCCCTTCCTCCAAGGAAGGGGTGCAGCCAAGAGGGGGGGAGGAGTCCATCCTCCCCAAGGCACCTCGGAGGTGCCTTCCCCCTTGAGGACTCTTCTCTCTAGGGTTCCCTAGGCGCATGGGCCTCTTGGGGCTGGTTCCCTTGGCCCATGTAGGCCAAGGCGCACCCCCTACAGCCCATGTGCCCCCCCGGGGCAGGTGGCCCCACCCGGTGGGCCCCCGGGACCCTTCCGGTGGTCCCGGTACAATACCGATGACCCCGAAACTTGTCCCGATGGCTGAAATAGGACTTCCTATATATAAATCTTTACCTCCGGACCATTCCGGAACTCCTCGTGACATCCGGGATCTCATCCGGGACTCCGAACAACATTCGGTAACCACATACAAGCTTCCTTTATAACCCTAGCGTCATCGAACCTTAAGTGTGTAGACCCTACGGGTACGGGAGACATGCAGACATGACCGAGATGTTCTCCGGTCAATAACCAACAGCGGGATCTGGATACCCATGTTGGCTCCCACATGTTCCACGATGATCTCATCGGATGAACCACGATGTCAAGGACTCAATCGATCCCGTATACAATTCCCTTTGTCTAGCGGTATTTTACTTGCCCGAGATTCGATCGTCGGTATCCCGATACCTTGTTCAATCTCGTTATCGGCAAGTCTCTTTACTCGTTCCGTAACACATCATCCCGTGATCAACTCCTTGATCACATTGTGCACATTATGATGATGTCCTGCCGAGTGGGCCCAGAGATACCTCTCCGTTTACACGGAGTGACAAATCCCAGTCTCGATTCGTGCCAACCCAACAGACACTTTCGGAGATACCTATAATGCACCTTTATAGCCACCCAGTTACGTTGTGACGTTTGGTACACCCAAAGCACTCCTACGGTATCCGGGAGTTGCACAATCTCATGGTCTAAGGAAAAGATACTTGACATTAGAAAAGCTTTAGCATACGAACTACGATCTTTGTGCTAGGCTTTGGATTGGGTCTTGTCCATGACATCATTCTTCTAATGATGTGATCCCGTTATCAATGACATCCAATGTCCATGGTTAGGAAACCGTAACCATCTATTGATCAACGAGCTAGTCAACTAGAGTCTTACTAGGGACTTGGTGTTGTCTATGTATCCACACATGTATCTAAGTTTCCTATCAATACAATTATAGCATGGATAATAAACGATTATCATGACCAAGGAAATATAATAATAATCAATTTATTATTGCCTCTAGGTCATATTTCCAACAGTCTCCCACTTGCACTAGAGTCAATAATCTAGTTCACATTGACATGTGATTAACACTCAAGGTCACATCCTCATGTGACTAACACCCAAAGAGTTTACTAGAGTCAATAATCTAGTTCACATTACCATGTGATTAACACTCGATGAGTTCTGGGTTTGATCATGTTATGCTTGTGAGAGATGTTAGAGTCAACGGGTCTGAATCTTTCAGATCCGTGTGTGCTTTACAAATCTCTATGTCATCTCCTAGATGCAGCTACCACGTTCTATTTACAGCTATTCCAAATAACTGTTCTACTTGGAGCTATTCTAAATTTTTGCTCCATTATACGTATCCGGTATCTCTACTCAGAGCTATCCGGATAGGTGTTAAGCTTGCATCGACGTAACCCTTTACGACGAACTCTTCTACCACCTCCATAATCGAGAAAATTCCTTAGTCCACTAGTTACTAAGGATAACTTTGACCGCTGTCCTGTGATCCATTCTTGGATCACTCTTGTACCCCTTGACTAACTCATGGCAAGGCACACTTCAGGTGCGGTACACAACACAACATACTGTAGAGCCTATGTCTTAAGCATAGGGGACGACCTTCGTCCTTTCTCTCTATTCTACCGTGGTCGAGCTTTAAGTCTTAAGTTCATACCTTACCACTCAGGCAAGAACTCCTTCTTTGACTGGTCCATCTTGAACACCTTCAAGATCATGTCAAGGTATGTGCTCATTTGAAAGTACCATTAAGCGTTTTGATCTACCCTTATAGATCTTGGTGCTCAATGTTCAAGTAGCTTAATCCAGGTTTTCTATTGAAAAACACTTTTCAAATAACCCTATATGCTTTCCAGAAATTCTACATCATTTCTGACCATTAATATGTCAACAACATATACTCATCAGAAATTCTATAGTGCTCCCACTCACTTCTTTGGAAATACAAGTTTCTCATAAACTTTGTATAAACCCAAAACTTTGATCATCTTATCAAAGCATACATTCCAACTCCGAGATGCTTACTCCAGTCCTTAGAAGGATTACTGGAGCTTTGCATACTTATTAGCATCTTTCAGGATTGACAAAACCTTCCGGTTGTATCACATACAACCTTTCCTCAAGAAAATCGTCGAGGAAACAATGTTTTGACATCCTATCTGCAAGATTTCATAAATAATGCAGTAATCGCTAATATAATTCCAACAGACTCTTAGCATCGCTACGAGTGAGAAACTCTCACCGTAGTCAACTCCTTGAACTTGTCGGAAACTTCTTAACGACAAGTCGAGCTTTCTTAATGGTGATACTTACCATCATTGTCCGTCTTCCTTTTAAAATCCATCTGTACTCAACAGCCTTACGACCATCAAGTAGTTCTTCCAAAGCCTACACTTTGTTTTCATACATGGATCCTCTCTCGGATTTTATGGCCTTGAGCCATTTATCGGAATCCGGGCCCATCATCGCTTCTCCATAGCTCGTAGGTTCATTGTTGTCTAGCAACATGACTTCCAAGACAGGATCACGTACCACTTTGAAGTAGTATGCATCCTTGTCATCCCACGAGGTTTGGTAGTGACTTGATCTGAAGTTTCATGATCACTATCATAAGCTTCCACTTCAATTGGTGTAGGTGCCACAGGAACAACTCTTTGTGCCCTGCTATACACTAGTTGAAGTGATGGTTCAATAACCTTATCAAGTCTCCACCATCCTCCCACTCAATTCTTTCGAGAGAAACTTTTCCTCGAGAAAGGACCCAATTTTAGAAACAATCCCTTATTGCTTTCGGATCTGAGACAGGAGGTATACCCAACTATTTTGGGTGTCCTATGAAGATGCATTTATCCGCTTTGGGTTTGAGCTTATTAGCCTGAAACTTTTTCACATAAGCGTCGCAGTCCCAAACTTTTAAGGAACGACAGCTTAGGTTTCTCCAAACCATAGTTCATACGGTGTCGTCTCAACGGAGTTTCGTGGTGCCCCATTAAAGTGAGTGCGGTTGTCTCTAATGCCTAACCCATGAACGATAGTGGTAATTTGATAAGAGACATCAAGGTACGCACCATATCCAATAGGGTGCAACTATGATGTTTGGACACACCCTCACACTATGGTGTTCCCGGCGGTATTTGTTGTGAAACAATTTCCACAATGTCTTAATTGTGTGCCAAAGCTCGTAACTCAGATACTCATCTCTATGATGATATCATAGACATTTTATCCTCTTGTCACAGTGATCTTCAACTTCACTCTGAAATTACTTGAACCATTCAATAATTCAGACTTGTGTTTCATCAAGTAAATATACTCAACATCTACTCGAATCATCTGTGAAGTAAGAACATAACGATATTCACTGCATGCCTCAGCACTCATTGGACTGCACACATCAAAATGTATTACTTCCAACAAGTTGCTTTCTGGTTCCATTTTACTGAAACCAAGGCTTTCAGTCATGTTGCCCATGTGGTATGATTTGCATGTCTCAAGTGATTCAAAATCAAGTGAGTTCAAACGGTCCATCTACATGGAGTTTCTTCATGCATATACACCAATAGACATGGTTCGCATGTCTCAAACCTTTCAAAAACGAGTGAGCCCAAAGATCCATCAACATGGAGCTTCTTCATGCGTTTTATACCAATATGACTTACGTGGCAGTGCCACAAGTAGGTGGTACTATCATTACTATCTTTTGGCATGAACATGTGTATCACTACGATCGAGATTCAATAAACCATTCAATTTAGGTGCAAGACCATTGAAGGTATTATTCAAATAAACAGAGTAACCGTTATTCTCCTTAAATGAATAACTGTATTGCGATAGACATAATCCAATCATGTCTATGTTCAACGCAAACACCAAATAACAATTATTTAGGTTTAACACCAATCTCTTTGGTAGAGGGAGCGTGCGATGCTTGATCATATCAAGCTTGGAAAAACTTCCAACACATATCGTCAGCTCACCTTTAGCTAGTCTCCGTTTATTCCGTAGCCTTTTGTTTCGAGTTACTAACACTTAGCAACCGAACCGGTATCTAATACCCTGGTGCTACTAGGAGTACTAGTAAAGTACACATTAACACAATGTATATCCAATATACTTCTATCGACCTTGCCAGCCTTCTCATCTACCAAGTATCTAGGGTAATTCTGCTCCAGTGGCTGTTCCCCTTATTACAGAAGCACTTAGTCTCGGGTTTGGGTTTAACCTTGGGTTTCTTCACTAGAGCAGCAGCTGAATTGCCGTTTCATGAAGTATCCCTTCTTGCCCTTGCCCTTCTTGAAACTAGTGGTTTCACCAACCATCAACAATTGATGCTCCTTCTTGATTTGTACTTTCGCGGTGTCAAACATCGCGAATATCTCAAGGATCATCATATATGTCCCTGATATATCATAGTTCATCATGAAGCTCTAGCAGCTTGGTGGTAATGACTTCGGAGAACCATCACTATTTCATCTGGAAGATCAACTCCCACTCGATTCAAGCGATTGTTGTACTCAGACAATCTGAGCACAGGCTCAACAATTGAGCTTTTCTCCCTTAGTTTGTAGGTTAAGAAAATCGCCGGAGGTCTTATACCTCTTAACGTGGGCATGAGCCTGAAATCCCAATTTCAGCCCTCGAAACATCTCATATGTTTTGCGACGTTTCAAAAACATCTTTGGCGCTTCAATTCTAAACCGTTTAACTGAACTATCACGTAGTTATCAAAATGTGTATGTCAGATGTTCGCAACATCCACATACAACGTTCGAGGTTCAGCACACTGAGCGGTGCATTAAGGACATAAGCCTTCTATGAAGCAATAAGGACAATCCCCAGTTTACGGACCTAGTCCGCATAATTGCTACTATCAACTTTCAACTAATTTTTCTCTAGGAACATATCTATATAGTAGAACTATAGCGTGAGCTACGACATAATTTGCAAAATCCTTTTGACTATGTTCAGGATAATTAAGTTCATATTATGAACTCCCACTCAGATAGACATCCCTCTAGTCATCTAAGCGATTACATGATCCGAGTCAACTAGGCCGTGTCCGATCATCACGTGAGACGGACTAGTCATCATCAGTGAACATCTTCATGTTGATCGTATCTGCCATACGACTCATGCTCGACCTTTCGGTCTTCTGTGTTCCGAGGCCATGTCTGTACATGCTAGGCTCGTCAAGTCAACCTAAGTGTTTGCATGTGTTCCGAGGCCATGTCTGTACATGCTAGGCTCGTCAACACCCGTTGTATTCGAACGTAAGAATCTATCACACCCGATCATCACGTGGTGCTTCGAAACGACGAACTTTAGCAACGGTGCACAGTTAGGGGGAACACTTTCTTGAAATTTTAATGAGGGATCATCTTATTTACTACCGTCGTTCTAAGCAAATAAGATCTATAAACATGATAAACATCACATGGAATCAAATAGTGACATGATATGGCCATCATCACTTTGCTCCTTTTGATCTCCATCTTCGGGGCTCCATGATCATCTTGTCACCGGCATGACACCATGATCTCCATCATCACGATCTTCATCATCATGTCTTCTTGAAGTTGTCTCGTCATCTATTACTTCTACTACTATGGATAATGCTTTAGCAATAAAGTAAAGTAATTACATGACGTTTAAGTTGACACGCAGGTCATAAATAAATAAAGACAACTCCTATGGCTCCTGCCGGTTGTCATACTCATCGACATGCAAGTCGTGATACCTATTACAAGAACATGATCAATCTCATACATCACATATATCATTCATCACATCCTTTTGGCCATATCACATCACATAGCATACCCTGCAAAAATAAGTTAGACGTCCTCTAATTGTTGTTTGCATGTTTTACGTGGCTGCTATGGGTTTCTAGCAAGAACGTTTCTTACCTACGCAAAGACCACAACGTGATATGCCAATTGCTATTTACCCTTCATAAGGACCCTGTTCATCGAATCTGATCCGACTAAAGTGGGAGAGACAGGAACCCGCTAGCCACCTTATGCAACTAGTGCATGTCAGTCGGTGGAACCAGTCTCACGTAAGAGTACGTGTAAGGTCGGTCCGGGCCGCTTCATCCCACGATGCCGCCGAATCAAGATAAGACTAGTAACGGCAAGCATATTGAACAAAATCAACGCCCACAACTACTTTGTGTTCTACTCGTGCATAGAATCTACGCAATAGACCTAGCTCTGATCCCACTATTGGGGAACGTAGCAGAAATTCAAAATTTTCCTACGTGTCACCAAGATCTATCTATGGAGAGACTAGCAACGAGGGGAAGGAGAGTGCATCTACATACCCTTGTAGATCGCTAAGCGGAAGCGTTCAAGTGAACGGGGTTGATGGAGTCGTACTCGTCGTGATCCAAATCACCGGTGACCAAGTGCCGAACGGACGGCACCTCCGTGTTCAACACACGTACAGCCCGGTGACGTCTCCCAAGCCTTGATCCAGCAAGGAGAGAGGGAGAGGTTGAGGAAGACTCCATCCAGCAGCAGCACAACGGCGTGGTGGTGATGGAGGAGCGTGGCAATCCTGCAGGGCTTCGCCAAGCACCGCAGAAGAGGAGGGAGAGAGAGACGCAGGGCTGCATCAACGAGAGATAGAATCGCGTGTTGTGGGCAGCCCAATGCCTCAATATATATAGGGAAGGGGAGGGGCTGCGCCCCCTCTAGGTTTCCCACCCCTAGGGGGGCGGCAGCCCTAGATGGCCAAGGGGTGGCGGCCAAGAGGGGGGAGGAGAGGGAGGCGCAGGGTGTATGGGCCTTAAGGCCCATCTGCCCTTAGGGTTTGCCCCCTCTCCCCTTCTAGGCACATGAGCCTTAGTGGGGCTGGTGCCCTTGGCCCATGTAGGCCAAGGAGCACTCCCTACAGCCCATGTGGCCCCCCGGGGCAGGTGGCCCCACTTGGTGGACCCCCGGGACCCTCCCGGTGGTCCTGGTACATTACCGATAAACCCCGAAACTCTTCCGGTGACCAAAACAGGACTTCCCATATATAAATCTTTACCTCCGGACCATTCCGGAACTCCTCGTGACGTCCGGGATCTCATCCGGGACTCCGAACAACATTCGGTAACCACATACAAACTTCCTTTATAACCCTAGCATCATCGAACCTTAAGTGTGTAGACCCTACGGGTTCGGGAGACATGCAGACATGACCGAGACGTTCTCCGGTCAATAACCAACAGTGGGATCTGGATACCCATGTTGGCTCCCACATGTTCCACGATGATCTCATCGGATGAACCACGATGTAAAGGACTTAATCAATCCCGTATACAATTCCCTTTGTCTATTGGTACGATACTTGCCCGAGATTCGATCGTCGGTATCCCGATACCTTGTTCAATCTCATTACCGGCAAGTCTCTTTACTCGTTCCGTAACACATCATCCCGTGATCAACTCCTTGATCACATTGTGCACATTATGACGATGTCCTACCGAGTGGGCCCAGAGATACCTCTCCGTTTACATGGAGTGACAAATCCCAGTCTCGATTCGTGCCAACCCAACAGACACTTTCGGAGATACCTGTAGTGCATCTTTATAGTCACCCAGTTACGTTGTGACGTTTGATACACCCAAAGCATTCCTACGGTATTCGGGAGTTGCACAATCTCATGGTCTAAGGAAATGATACTTAACATTAGAAAAGCTTTAGCATACGAACTACACGATCTTTGTGCTATGCTTAGGATTGGGTCTTGTCCATCACATCATTCTCCTAATGATGTGATCCCATTATCAACGACATCCAATGTCCATGGTCAGGAAACTATGACCATCTATTGATCAACAAGCTAGTCAACTAGAGGCTTACTAGGGACATGGTGTTGTCTATGTATCCACACATGTATCTGAGTTTCATATCAATACAATTATAGCATGGATAATAAACGATTATCATGAACAAGGAAATATAATAATAATCAATTTATTATTGCCTCTAGGGCATATTTCCAACACTAGATTGGTTTTTGGTGGCTACAGAGCCTTGCGGTGGCGGAACTTCTAATCTAGGATTACCGTGAGGGTTTTTGGAATATTTGGTGATTTATAGGGCAAAGAGGGGGTGTGGGAGGCCACCGAGGTGGGCACAACCCACCTAGGCGCGCCTGGGCCCCCAGACACATCCATGGTGGGTTGTGCCCCCCTCGGGGCACCCCCAATTGCTGCTCTGGCCCACTGGATGTCTTCCAGTCCATAAAAAATCCACAAAAAGTTTCGCGGTGTTTGGACTCCATTTGATATTGATTTCATGTGATGTAAAAACAAGCAAAAAAACAGCAACTAGCACTGGGCACTGGGTCAATAGGTTAGTCCCAAAAAATGATATAAAGTTGCTATAAAATGATTGTAGAACATCCAAGAATGATAATAAAATAGCATGAATACTTCATAAATTATAGATACGTTGGAGACGTATCAGCATCCCCAAGCTTAATTCCTACTCGTCCTCGAGTAGGTAAATGATAAAAGAAATAATTTATGAAGTGTGAATGCTAGCAAAGTGCACAAGTTTGATCAATGAAATTTTCAATCACTTTTCCTAGCATCATAACAACAATTCTTTCTTATAAAACTTCTCATGTTAAAGTAGCAACCAATTCACATGTTAAGGTTCAAACAATGAATTCTCTTAAAACTCAACAACCTATATTCTCAGTCACCAAGCAATTGCAATTCAACTTATTCAACAGAGTCTAAGTAAGAGATCCACATACTCAACCATCATATAGTCTTCTATGATTGCTAACACTCACCGCATACACATGAGCAAAACATTTCAACCGGACACATATAAAGATAGGGGCTTATAATTTCGCCTCCCAACGTATTCACCTCAAGGGTGATGTTAACATTAATAACTCATGCTACCCATATCCAACTGGATATATGTGCCTAGATCTTTCCTCACCACGTGATGCTTGCCAAAAGAGAAAGAAAATTAAAAAATAGAGAGAGAAAAACATTGACTCTTGCATGAAAGTAAATACATAAAAGTAAAAGATAGGCCCTTCGCAAAGGGAAGCAAAGGTTGCCATGCGCTTATTTGTTTGTATGCTGAACCCCTTAGTGAAAAAGAACATCACGTTATATTTCCCCTTATGATAGCAACCTTTATTACGTAGTCCATCGCTTTTATTCTTCACCATCACAAGTTCATACAATGCTCAATTTTCTCTTACACTAAATGATCTAACACTTTTAGAAGCAATTTGTATTTCCTTATTGCACCGATGACAACTTACTTGAAGGATCTTGTTCAATCCTTAAGTAGGTATGGTGGACTCTTGAAAATAAGATTTGGGTTTAAGGGTTTCTGGATGCACAAGTAGTATCTCTACATGGTGCCGAATTTTTGGCTAGCAAGGATGGGGGGAAGCACCACATGTTGAAGGATCTATGACAATATAACTTCTACGTGAATATGAACAAACATAAACCATTACATTGTCTTCCTTGTCCAACGTCAACAATTTTGGCATATAATATTTTGATGGGGGCTCACAATCACAAAAGATTTCCAATATAGTGTATTTGCACGTGAAAGTTCTCTTCCTTGTAGTAATCATTCAGGAATTGCTTGTATGACCAATATTGTGATTGTCAAGCTTCAAAAGATTTCACTTTCTAAACCCAATGTGAAGCTACCACTAGGCATGACATGAACATATAATTTCAACTTCATGATATTCAATTCATTCAACAATTTACTCATAGGATATAAGTGAAGCACAAGAATAAATGACAAGCTACTCCAAAAAATAGAAGTGAAGATCAAACGAGTAGCTAAGTAAATGGGTAGCTATTTGAGGACTCTTTCTTATTTAAAAACTTTCAGATCTAAGTATTTTATTAAAACAGCAAGAAAAACAAGACAAAATGACATTCCAAGAATAGCACACATCATGTGAAGTTGCAAAAACCTTAGGATCAACCATACTAACCAATAATTGTTGATGAAGAAAGGTGGGATGCCTACCGGGGCATCCCCAAGCTTAGATGCTTTAGACTTCTTGAAATATTATCTTGGGATGCCTTGGGCATCCCCAAGCTTGAGTTTTTGTGTCTCCTTAATTCCTTTTATATCACGGTTTCCCTAAATCTTAAAAACTTCATCCACACAAAACTCAACAAGAACTCGTGAGATACATTAGTATAAATCAATGCAAAACCTTATCATTCTCACTGTAGAAAATCACTAAAATTATTATTTAACATTGCATACTAAATGCCTTCGCATATTTAATACTCATATCCTCAAATAGAATCATTAAACACGCAAACATATGCAAACAATGCAACCATAACAGCAATCTACCAAAACAATACAATCTATAAAGAATGCAAGAGTATCAATACTTCTTTAACTCCAAAGTTTATGAAAATTTACCACACTCTAGGAAATTTATCAGATCTTGTTGTGCAAAACGTTTCAACATTTTATCACATTCTTACTTTTCTAGGGAATTTTTGCAACAGCTATAAACTTTCTATTTTGAAACAGCAACATATAGACTTTCAAAATAAGCACGACAAAGGCTATACTTGACATTTTTTTTAAATAAAGATGCAAAACATTATTGTAAATAACATAAATAAAATTCTAATAAAATAAAATGATGCCCCAAGAAAAACACATATTATGTGATGAATTTAAATATAGCTCCAAGTAAGATTACCGATAATGTTGGAGACGGAAGAGGGGATGCCTTCCGGGGCATCCCCAAGCTTAGTTGCTTGGATCTTCCTTGAATATTAACTTGGGGTGACTTGGTCATCCCCAAGATTAAGGTCTTGTCACTCCTTATTCTCCTCATATCGATTTCTTACCCAAAACTTGAAAACTTCAATCACACAAAACTTAACGGAACTTCGTGAGATAGGTTAGTATGATAAAGAGCAAACCATTTCACTTTGGTACTGTCAAAAAAAGATTCATAATTGTTTCCACACAATGCCTAATGTATCATATCATTTACACAATTTATATTGAGCAATATAAGCCATAGAAACTAGAAAAAAGCAAACTATGCATTGAAAACAGAATCTGTCAAAAACAGAACAGTCTGTAGTAATCTGTACTCCAACCATACTTATTCTACTCAAAAATGTCTGAAAAATTAGGACAACCTGGGAAATTTGTCTATTGATCTTCCGCAAAAAGAAACCGCATTTTATCATGCTTATGTTAAAAATGAGAATTATTTTCCTGAGCACAAAAGTTTCTGTTTTTCAGCAAGATCAAATCAACTATCACCATAGACTGTCCCAAAGGTCTTACTTGGCACTTTATAGAAATGAAAGCAATAAAACATGATTACTACAATAGCCTAATCATGTGAACACACAAAAACAGTAGGGGTAAATGTTGGTCATCTCCCAACAAGCGCTTTTCTTTAATGCCTTTTAAGCTAGGCATGATGAGTTCATTGATGCTCGCATAAAAGATAGGGACTGAAACATAACAAGAGCATCATGAATCATAAGTTCCTCTCTCATAATAATTTTCAGTAGCATCATGAATATATTCATCAATATAACCATCACATAAAACATTCTTTTCATGATCCTCAAGCATAGAAACTTTATTACTATCCACATAAGAAAATTTCTTCTCATTCACAATAGTGGGAGTATCATATGAAACTCGAATGCTATAAATTGTTTCCACATTAAAAGAGTAATGTTCAGAAAAAGGGTAATCATAACTATGACAAGTTTTATAAATATAATCATCACTACTTTTTATAACATAAGTATCATCACAATAATTATCATAAGTAGCAACTTTGTTCTCATCATAGATAGGACACATGCAATCATCATAGCAAATTTGATCGTTCAAAATAGGGGGACTAAAAAGATCATCTTCATTAAACATAGCATCCCCAAGCTTGGGGCTTGGCATATCATAAGCATAATCACTCTCATCATTAATAGTATGAATAACACCAACGGTATAGCAATTGCTATCATCATAATTTCCCAAGTTGATGGAAAAAAGATTTCCAAGATTATAAGAAGTATCATTATCTCCCCAATCATAATTATCACAACGAGAAATAGGCATAACAAAATCATCATCAAGTGGATCATCTTCCACAATTATTTTTGATTCATTTTCATGAGGCACAACAATAATAGGAGCAACAATATTTGGGAGAGATACCTTTTTACCTCTATTCTTTCTTCTTTTCTTCTTCTTCACCACCTCATGTATGGGTTTAATCAATTTTTTCGAGCCTCTTGTTGAAGAGATTGATTGGATAGAAAGCTCCTCCTCGTTACCTGATTCATCATAATAAACACTAGGAGGGTATTGGGAAATATTTTCCCTTTCATTAGTACTCTCTTCATATTATATTTGTTTTCTTGTCTTTAGATAGTTGTCAATATAAGGATTCTCAATGCAATTTACCGCACAAAACATATAAATTTCCTCTAGATCAAAATCAAGAAATCTCATGAGATTAAATTTTGGAATACCCTCAGTTATACGTTTCATTTCTTCATACCCCAAAAGAAGACTAAGCTCTTTATGATGCTCAAGGGTAATCAAGTTATCACAATTTTTGGACACGATTTGGTCATGAAACAATTTGCATTGGAGATTTAAATGAGCACGTTCATTGCAAAGTTCACAAGGATGGCGAAAAAAATTAAATCTTTCAGCACAATCATCTAGCCTCTCTTGCAACCTTTTCATTTCTAAACATTTATGTTTCATGCAAAATCTATCTTCCCTTTTTGGTGTGCAATAGCATTCCCAATTCACTCCGCAAAAATTGACATTCTTATAGGAGACATCATTATCATGACTAATGCAATCATCATTAACATCATGAATATTCAAAGAATTCATACTAGCAATATTGCAATCATGCCCATCATCCAACGTTTTTATGAAATAAAATTTGTTGAATTCTTTTTCTAGCAATTGAGCACAATTATTGGAATCCTTATTCTCAAGATAAACATTATAAAGATAAAGAACAACTTGAGGTAAGCCATTCTCCATTTTTTTGTAGTTTTCTTTTATAAACCAAACTAGTGACAAACAAGAAACTAAAATATTCAATTGCAAGATCAAAAGATATACCTTCATGCACTCACCTCCCCGGCAACGACCCAAGAAAAGAGCGTGATGTCTACTACGCAATTTTATTCTTGTAGACTCGTGTTGGGCCTCCAAGCGCAGAATTTTGTAGGACAATAGCAACTTTCCCTCAAGTGGATGACCTAAGGTTTATCAATCTGTGGGAGGTGTAGGATGAAGATGGTCTCTCTCAAACAACCCTGCAATCAAATACAAGAAATCTCTTGTGTCCCCAACACACCCAATACAATGGCAAATTGTATAGGTGCACTAGTTCGGCGAAGAGATGGTGATAAAAGTGTAATATGGATCGTAGAAATATATTTTTATAATCTAAATAAATAAAAATAGCAAGGTAGCAAATAGAAAATGGGCACAAAAAGGGTATTGCAATGCTTGAAAATGAGGCCTAGGGTCCGTACTTTCGCTAGTGCAATCTCTCAATAGTGCTAATATAATTGGATCATATAACCATCCCTCAAAGTGCAACGAAGAATCACTCCAAAGTTCCTATCTAGCGGAGAACATTAAGAAGAAATTGTTTGTAGGGTACGAAACCACCTCAAAGCTATTCTTTTCGATCAATCTATCCAAGAGTTTGTACTAAAATAACACCAAATAATTTCAGATTCATAATGCTCAATCGAACACAAAGAACCTCAAAGAGTGCCCCAAGATTTCTAACGGAGAAACAAAAGACGAGAACGTGCATCAACCCCTATGCATAGATAACCCCAATGTCACTCCGGGAATCTGTGAGTTGAGTGCCAAAACACATATCAAGTGAATCAATATGATACTCCAGTGTCACCAAGAGTATTCATCTGCAAGACATATATCAAGTGCTCTCAAATCCATAAAAGTATTCAATCTGATAACAACAAAATCTCAAAGGGAAAAACTCAATTCATCACAACAAGATAGAGAGGGGAAAACACCATATGATCTGACTATATTAACAAAGCCCGCGATACATCAAGATCATGACATCTCAAGAACACGAGAGAGAAAAATATTAAACACATAGCTACTGGTACAAACCCTCAGCCACGAGGATGGACTACTCGCTCCTCATCGTGGTGGCCGCCGGGATGATGAAGATGGCCACCGGTGATGATTTTCCCCTCCGGCAGAGTGCAGGAACAGGGTCTAGATTGGTTTTCGGTGGCTACAAAGCCTTGCGGCGGTGAAACTTCTGATCTAGGGTTACCCCAAGGGTTTTTGGAATATCTAGTGATTTATAGGGTAAAGAGGGGGTGCAAGAGGCCATCGAGGTGGGCACAACCCACCTGGGCGCACCTGGGACCCAAGTGCGCCCTGGTGGGTTGTGCCCCCCTCGGGGCACCCCCTAGGTGTTGGGGAACGTAGTAATTTCAAAAAATTTCCTACGCACACGCAAGATCATGGTGATGATATAGCAACGAGGGGAGAGTGTTGTCTACGTACCCTTGTAGACCGAAGCGGAAGCGTTGACGCAACATAGAGGAAGTAGTCGTACGTCCTCCGGTTCAACCGATCCAAGTACCGTTACTCCGGCACCTCCGAGTTCTTGACACGCGTACAGCTCGATGACGCACCCTCGATCTCCGATCCAGCAGAGGCGCCGAGGGGGAGTTCCGTCAGCACGAGGGCGTGGTGACGATCTTGATGTTCTCCTGTTGCAGGGCTTCGCCTAAGCACCGCTACAATATGACCGAGGTGTAATATCGTGGAGGGGGGCACCGCACACGGCTAAGGAACGATCAATGATCAACTTGTGTGTTCTAGGGTGCCCCCTACCCCCGTATATAAAGGAGGGAGGGAGGAGGTGGCCGGCCCTAGGGGGGCGCGCCATGAGGAGGGGGAAACCTACTCCAAGTAGGTTTCCCTCTCTTTTCCTTATCTTATTTGGAGGGGGAAGGAAAGAGTACTAGTATTAGGAAGTAGTACTAGTAGTAGTAATAGGAAGAGGGGGAAGGAGAAAGGAAAGGGGGGGCCGGCCCCCCTCCCTTGCTCCTTCTCTCTTCCTCCTACATGGGCCCAATAAGGCCCATATACCTCCCGGGGGGTTCCGGTAACCTCCCGGGGCTCCAAACTTCTCCGGAACCTTTCCGGTGTCCAAATATATCCGTACAATATATCAATCTTTATGTCTCGACCATTTCGAGACTCCTCGTCATGTCCGTAATCATATCCGGGACTCCGAACAACCTTCGGTACATCAAAATACATAAACTCATAATATAACTGTCATCGAAACCTTAAGCGTGCGGACCCTACGGTTCGAGAACGATGTAGACATGACTGAGACACATCTCTGGTCAATAACCAATAGCGGGACCTGGATGCCCATATTGGTTCCTACATATTCTACGAAGATCTTTATCGGTCAAACCGCATAACAACATACATTGTTCCCTTTGTCATCGGTATGTTACTTGTCCGAGATTCGATCGTCGGTATCCAATACCTAGTTCAATCTCGTTATCGACAAGTCTCTTTACTCATTCTGTAATACTTCATCTTATAACTAACTCATTAGTTACATGCTTGCAAGGCTTAGGTGATGAGTATTGCTGAGAGGGCCCAGAGATACCTCTCCGACAATCGGAGTGACAAAACCTAATCTCGAATTATGCTAACTCAACATGTACCTTCGGAGACACCTGTAGTACTCCTTTATAATCACCCAGTAACATTGTGACGTTTGGTAGTACCCAAAGTGTTCCTCCGGTAAACGGGAGTTACACAATTCTCATAGTTACAGGAACATGTATAAGTCATGAAGGAAGCAATAGCAGAATACTAAACGATCAAGTGCTAAGCTAACGGGATGGGTCATGTCAATCACCTCATTCTCCTAATGATGTGATCCCATTAATCAAATGACAACACATGTCAATGGTTAGGAAACATAACCATCTTTGATTAATGAGCTAGTTAAGTAGAGGCATACTAGTGACTATATGTTTTCTATGTATTCACACATGTATCATGTTTCCGGTTAATACAATTCTAGCATGAATAATAAACATTTATCATGATATGAGGAAATAAATAATAACTTTATTATTGCCTCTAGGGCATATTTCCTTCAGTCTCCCACTTGCACTAGAGTCAATAATCTAGATTACATAGTAATGATTCTAACACCCATGGAGTCTTGGTGCTGATCATGTTTTGCTCGTGAGAGAGGCTTAGTCAACGGGTCTGCAACATTCAGATCCGTATGTATCTTGCAAATCTCTATGTCTCCCACTTGGACTTGGTCCCGAATGGAATTGAAGCGTCTCTTGATGTGCTTGGTCCTCTTGTGAACTCTGGATTCCTTTGCCAAGGCAATTGCACCAGTATTGTCACAGAAGATCTTCATTGGTCCCGATGCACTAGGTATGACACCTAGATCGGAAATGAACTCCTTCATCCAGACTCCTTCATTTGCTGCTTCAGAAGCAGCTATGTACTCCGCTTCACATGTAGATCCTGCCACGACGCTTTGTTTAGAACTGCACCAACTTACAGCTCCACCTTTAATAAAAACACGTATCCGGTCTGCGATTTAGAATCGTCCAGATCAGTGTCAAAGCTTGCATCGACGTAACCATTTACGACTAGCTCTTTGTCACCTCCATATATGAGAAACATATCCTTAGTCCTTTTCAGGTATTTCAGGATGTTCTTGACCGTTGTCCAGTGATCCACTCCTGGATTACTTTGGTACCTACCTGCCAAGCTTATTGCTAAGCATACGTCAGGTCTGGTACACAGCATTGCATAAATGATAGAGCCTATGGCTGAAGCATAGGGAACATCTTTCATTTTCTCTCTATCTTCTGCTGTGGTCGGGCATTGAGTTTGACTCAACTTCACACCTTGTAGCACAGGCAAGAATCCTTTCTTTGCCTGATCCATTTTGAACTTTTTCAAAATTTTGTCAAGGTATGTACTTTGTGAAAGTCCTATTAAGCGTCTTGATCTATCTCTATAGATCTTGATGCCCAATATGTAAGTAGCTTCACCGAGGTCTTTCATAGAATTTTTTTATTCAAGTATCCCTTTATGCTATCCAGAAATTCTATATCATTTCCAATTAATAATATGTCATCAACATATAAAACTAGAAATGTTACAGAGCTCCCACTCACTTTCTTGTAAATACAGGCTTCTCCAAAAGTCTGTATAAAGCCATATGCTTTGATCACACTATCAAAATGTTTATTCCAACTCTGAGATGCTTGCACCAGTCCATAAATGGAACGTTGGAGCTTGCACACTTTGTCAGCACCTTTTGGATCAACAAAACCTTCAGGTTGCATCATATACAACTCTTCTTCTAGAAATCCATTCAAGAATGCAGTCTTGACATCCATTTGCCAAATTTCATAATCATGAAATGCAGCAATAGCCAACATGATTCGGACAGACTTAAGCATCGCTACGGGTGAGAAAGTCTCATCGTAGTCAACCCCTTGAACTTGTCGAAAACCTTTTGCAACAAGTCGAGCTTTGTAGACAGTAACATTACCATCAACGTCAGTCTTCTTCTTAAAGATCCATTTATTCTCAATGGCTTGCCGATCATCGGGCAAGTCAACCAAAGTCCATACTTTGTTTTCATACATGGATCCTATCTCAGATTTCATGGCCTCTAGCCATTTTGCGGAATCTGGGCTCATCATCTCTTCCTCATAGTTCGTAGGTTCATCATGGTCTAGTAACATGACTTCCAGAATAGGATTTCCGTACCACTCTGGTGCGGATCTTACTCTGGTAGACCTACGAGGTTCAGTAGAAACTTGATCTGAAGTTTCATGATCAATATCATTAGCTTCCTCACTAATTGGTGTTGTCACAGGAACCGGTTCTTGTGATGAACTATTTTCCAATAAGGGAGTAGATACAGTTATCTCATCAAGTTCTACTTTCCTCCCACTCACTTCTTTCGAGAGAAACTCCTTCTCTAGAAAGGATCCGATTTTAGCAACGAAAATCTTGCCTTCAGATCTGTGATAGAAGGTGTACCCAATTGTCTCCTTTGGGTATCCTATGAAGACACATTTCTCCGATTTGGGTTCGAGCTTATGTGGTTGAAGTTTCTTCACATAAGCATCGCAGCCCCAAACTTTGAGAAACGACAACTTTGGTTTCTTGCCAAACCACAGTTCATAAGGCGTCGTCTCAACGGATTTTGATGGTGCCCTATTTAACGTGAATGCGGCCGTCTCTAAAGCATAACCCCAAAACGATAGCGGTAAATCGGTAAGAGACATCATAGATCGCACCATATCAAGTAAAGTATGATTACGACGTTCGGACACACCATTTCGCTGTGGTGTTCCAGGTGGCGTGAGTTGCGAAACTATTCCACATTGTTTCAAATGTAAACCAAACTCGTAACTCAAATATTCTCCTCCACGATCAGATCGTAGAAACTTTATTTTCTTGTTACGATGATTTTCTACTTCACTCTGAAATTCTTTGAACTTTTCAAATGTTTCAGACTTGTGCTTCATCAAGTAGATATACCCATATCCGCTCAAATCATCTGTGAAGGTGAGGAAATAACGATATCCGCGACAAGCCTCAACATTCATCGAACCACATACATCTGTATGTATGATTTCCAACAAATCTGTTGCTCTCTCCATAGATCCGGAGAACGGTGTTTTGGTCATCTTGCCCATGAGGCACGGTTCGCAAGTACCAAATGATTCATAATCAAGTGATTCCAGAAGTCCATCAGTATGGAGTTTCTTCATGCGTTTTACACCGATATGACCTAAATGGCAGTGCCACAAATATGTTGCACTATCATTATCAACTCTGCATCTTTTGGCTTCAACATTATGAATATGTGTATCACTACTATCGAGATTTAATAAAAATAGACCACTCTTCAAGGGTGCATGACCATAAAAGATATTACTCATATAAATAGAACAACCATTATTCTCTGATTTAAATGAATAACCGTCTCGCATCAAACAAGATCCAGATATAATGTTCATGCTCAACGCAGGCACCAAATAACAATTATTCAGGTCTAAAACTAATCCCGATGGTAGATGTAGAGGTAGCGTGCCGACCGCGATCACATCGACTTTGGAACCATTTCCCACGTGCATCGTCACCTCGTCCTTAGCTAATCTTCGCTTAATCTGTAGTCCCTGTTTCGAGTTGCAAATGTTAGCAACAGAACCAGTATCAAATACCCAGGTGCTACTGCGAGCATTAGTAAGGTACACATCAATAACATGTATATCACATATACCTTTGTTCACTTTGCCATCCTTCTTATCCGCCAAATACTTGGGGCAGTTCCGCTTCCAGTGTCCAGTCTGCTTGTAGTAGAAGCACTCAGTTTCAGGCTTAGGTCTAGACTTGGGTTTCTTCACTTGAGCAGCAACTTGTTTGTCGTTCCTTTTGAAGTTCCCCTTCTTCTTCCCTTTGCCCCTTTTCTTGAAACCAGTGGTCTTGTTGACCATCAACACTTGATGCTCCTTTTTGATTTCTACCTCCGCGGCTTTCAGCATCGCGAAGAGCTCGGGAATAGTCTTGTTCATCCCTTGCATATTATAGTTCATGACAAAGCTCTTGTAGCTTGGTGGCAGTGATTGGAGAATTCTGTCAATGACGCTATCATCCGAAAGATTAACTCCCAGTTGAATCAAGTGATTATTATACCCAGACATTTTGAGTATATGCTCACTGACAGAACTGTTCTCCTCCATCTTGCAGCTGTAGAACTTATTGGAGACTTCATATCTCTCAATCCGGGCATTTGCTTGAAATATTAACTTCATCTCCTGGAACATCTCATATGCCCCATGACGTTCAAAACGTCGTTGAAGACCCGGTTCTAAGCCGTAAAGCATGGCACACTGAACTATAGAGTAGTCATCAGCTTTGCTCTGCCAGACGTTCTTAACGTCGTCAGTTGCATCAGCAGCAGGCCTGGCACCCAGCGGTGCTTCCAGGACGTAACTCTTCTGTGCAGCAATGAGGATAATCCTCAGGTTACGGACCCAGTCCGTGTAATTGCTACCATCATCTTTTAACTTTGCTTTCTCAAGGAACGCATTAAAATTCAACGGAACAATAGCACGAGCCATCTATCTACCAACAAACATAGACAAGCAAAATACTATCAGGTACTAAGTTCATGATAAATTTAAGTTCAATTAATCATATTACTAAAGAACTCCCACTTAGACAGACATCTCTCTAGTCATCTAAGTGATTACGTGATCCAAATCAACTAAACCATGTCCGATCATCACGTGAGATGGAGTAGTTTCAATGGTGAACATCTCTATGTTGATCATATCTACTATATGATTCACGCTCGACCTTTCGGTCCCCGTGTTCCGAGGCCATATCTGTATATGCTAGGCTCGTCAAGTATAACCTGAGTATTCCGCGTGTGCAACTGTTTTGCACCCGTTGTATTTGAATGTAGAGCCTATCACACCCGATCATCACGTGGTGTCTCAGCACGAAGAACTTTCACAACGGTGCATACTCAGGGAGAACACTTCTTGATAATTAGTGAGAGATCATCTTAAAATGCTACCGTCAATCAAAGCAAGATAAGATGCATAAAGGATAAACATCACATGCAATCAATATAAGTGATATGATATGGCCATCATCATCTTGTGCTTGTGATCTCCATCTTCGAAGCACCGTCGTGATCACCATCATCACCGGCGCGACACCTTGATCTCCATCGTAGCATCGTTGTCGTTACGCCATCTATTGCTTCTACGACTATCGCTACCGCTTAGTGATAAAGTAAAGCAATTACAGGGCGTTTGCATTTCATACAATAAAGCGACAACCATATGGCTCCTGCCAGTTGCCGATAACTTCGGTTACAAAACATGATCATCTCATACAATAAAATATAGCATCATGTCTTGGCCATATCACATCACAACATGCCCTGCAAAAACAAGTTAGATGTCCTCTACTTTGTTGTCGCAAATTTTACGTGGCTGCTACGGGCTTAAGCAAGAACCAATCTCACCTACGCATCAAAACCACAACGATAGTTTGTCAAATAGACTCCGTTTTAACCTTCACAAGGACCGGGCGTAGCCACACTCGGTTCAACTAAAGTGAGAGAGACAGACACCCACCAGCCACCTTTAAGCACGAGTGCTCGTAACGGTGAAACCAGTCTCGCGTAAGCGTACGCGTAATGTCGGTCCGGGCTGCTTCATCTCACAATACCGCTGAACCAAAGTATGACATGCTGGTAGGCAGTATGACTTATATCGTCCACAACTCACTTGTGTTCTACTCGTGCATATAACATCAACGCATAAAACCTAGGCTCTGATACCACTGTTGGGGAACGTAGTAATTTCAAAAAAATTCCTACGCACACGCAAGATCATGGTGATGATATAGCAACGAGGGGAGAGTGTTGTCTACGTACCGTCGTAGACCGAAGCGGAAGCGTTGACGCAATGTAGAGGAAGTAGTCGTACGTCCTCCGGTTCAACCGATCCAAGTACCGTTACTCCGGCACCTCCGAGTTCTTGACACGCGTACAGCTCGATGACGCACCCTCGATCTCCGATCCAGCAGAGGCGCCGAGGGGGAGTTCCGTCAGCACGACGGCGTGGTGATGATCTTGATGTTCTCCTGTTGCAGGGCTTCGCCTAAGCACCGCTACAATATGACCGAGGTGTAATATCGTGGAGGGGGGCACCGCACACGGCTAAGGAACGATCAATGATCAACTTGTGTGTTCTAGGGTGCCCCCCTACCCCCGTATATAAAGGAGGGAGGGAGGAGGTGGCCGGCCCTAGGGGGGCGCGCCATGAGGAGGGGGAAACCTACTCCAAGTAGGTTTCCCTCTCTTTTCCTTATCTTATTTGGAGGGGGAAGGAAAGAGTACTAGTATTAGGAAGTAGTACTAGTAGTAGTAATAGGAAGAGGGGGAAGGAGAAAGGAAAGGGGGGGCCGGCCCCCCTCCCTTGCTCCTTCTCTCTTCCTCCTACATGGGCCCAATAAGGCCCATATACCTCCCGGGGGGTTCCGGTAACCTCCCGGGGCTCCAAACTTCTCCGGAACCTTTCCGGTGTCCAAATATATCCGTCCAATATATCAATCTTTATGTCTCGACCATTTCGAGACTCCTCGTCATGTCCGTAATCATATCCGGGACTCCGAACAACCTTCGGTACATCAAAATACATAAACTCATAATATAACTGTCATCGAAACCTTAAGCGTGCGGACCCTACGGTTCGAGAACGATGTAGACATGACTGAGACACATCTCTGGTCAATAACCAATAGTGGGACCTGGATGCCCATATTGGTTCCTACATATTCTACGAAGATCTTTATCGGTCAAACCGCATAACAACATACGTTGTTCCCTTTGTCATCGGTATGTTACTTGTCCGAGATTCGATCGTCGGTATCCAATACCTAGTTCAATCTCGTTATCGACAAGTCTCTTTACTCGTTCTGTAATACTTCATCTTATAACTAACTCATTAGTTACATGCTTGCAAGGCTTAGGTGATGAGTATTGCCGAGAGGGCCCAGAGATACCTCTCCGACAATCGGAGTGACAAAACCTAATCTCGAATTATGCTAACTCAACATGTACCTTCGGAGACACCTGTAGTACTCCTTTATAATCACCCAGTAACGTTGTGACGTTTGGTAGTACCCAAAGTGTTCCTCCGGTAAACGGGAGTTACACAATTCTCATAGTTATAGGAACATGTATAAGTCATGAAGGAAGCAATAGCAGAATACTAAACGATCAAGTGCTAAGCTAACGGGATGGGTCATGTCAATCACCTCATTCTCCTAATGATGTGATCCCATAATCAAATGACAACACATGTCAATGGTTAGGAAACATAACCATCTTTGATTAATGAGCTAGTCAAGTAGAGGCATACTAGTGACTATATGTTTGTCTATGTATTCACACATGTATCATGTTTCCGGTTAATACAATTCTAGCATGAATAATAAACATTTATCATGATATGAGGAAATAAATAATAACTTTATTATTGCCTCTAGGGCATATTTCCTTCACTAGGTGCTGCTCTGTCCCACTGGATGTCTTTTGGTCCATAAAAATCCACAAAATGTTTCGCGATGTTTGGACTCCGTTTGATATTGATTTCCTGCGATGTAAAAAACAGCAAAAAACAACAATTGGCACTGGGCACTGGGTCAATAGGTTAGTCCCAAAAAATGATATAAAGTTGCTATAAAATGATTGTAAAACATCCAAGAATAATAATAAAACAACATGAATACTTCATAAATTATAGATACGTTGGAGATGTATCAACCACAACTGCACCGGCTTCGCCAGTTTTCGACACAAAGGAACAATCAATAGATAGAGCTACTCATTCTAGAGGTGGGCGACCAAGCTTATTGATGCTGCACTAGTTCAAATGGCGCTCTAGGTGGGTGCGACCCAACATGGTTTTTGCCCTTCATAATTTCATCAGTACCATGTTTGTCAATCTGGTCCAACAAAGACATGTAGCTGCACAAAAAACCCATGAAAACCATTTTGATGTTTATGGTCGGTGAGGGAGTCCTGGATTAGGGGGTGTTCGGGTAGCCGGACTATACCTTCAGCCAGACTCCTGGACTATGAAGATATAAGATCGAAGACTTCGTCCCGTGTCCGGATGGGACTTTCCTTGGCGTGGAAGGCAAGCTTGGCGATGCGATATTCAAGATCTCCTACCATTGTAACCGACTCTGTGTAACCCTAACCCTATCCGGTGTCTATATAAACCGGAGGGTTGTAGTCCGTAGGACAGAATCAACTCCATACACAACAATCATACCATAGGCTAGCTTCTAGGGTTTAGCCTCCTTAATCTCGTGGTAGATCTACTCTTGTACTACCCATATCATCAATATTAATCAAGCAGGAGTAGGGTTTTACCTCCATCGAGAGGGCCCGAACCTGGGTAAAACAAAGTGTCCCCTGTCTCCTGTTACCATCCGGCTTAGACGCACAGTTCGGGACCCCCTACCCGAGATCCGCCGGTTTTGACACCGACATTGGTGCTTTCATTGAGAGTTCCTCTATGCCGTCACAATCAGGAAGGATGCCTTCTCCCGTCTTCAAAGACGGCGCCGTTGCTAAGGGGGCCTTGGCTGTCGGCCAAACCATCCGGCTAGGTGGTTTCCTCATGACCGCCTGTTCGGCTGTTGCGCCGACGGTGACCTCTCGGGTCATCAAAAGCAACCTACACGTCAGCTCGGAGCTCGTCGAGCAGTTAGATCCAATGGAGCTCTCTTCCGTAAACGAGCTCTTGGATCGCATCGCCGCCCTGGGGGTCGCTACGGATTACGACCAGGTTGGGCTTAAACCCGATCTAAGAGAAATTAACTCTCCCCAAGTCACCCACCATGTTGCCGTGGTAGAGGCGTAGTGCGGCGACCTTCATCTATTTTAAGGACTAGTTACGTCCGAATTCCCGATCCCTCCAAGCCGGATACCCGCAGAGGGGAGGATGTAACTCAAGACCTGAGCTTAGGATCAGGCAACGGGCCGGATTCGTTGGATAACGTCCAGGAATCCGAACTTCAGAGTTCGGAAACTCTTCGGCCTCCGAATCTTGGATTGGGTGAGGTTTCAGATTCAACGACACCCGCCCACCCGAATGTAAGCGATCTCTCCCAAGTCAGGCAGAGGCCCGACGAAACAGTACATCATTACTGGGCCAGATTCCTCCTGGTTATGAACAGGATACAGGATTACCGCGAGGGAGACGCAATATCAATCTTCTGCAGTAATTGCACGAACGAGGGAATCCTTAACGCCATAAGTCGTCGTGATATTACACGCTTCGCTGACTTGGCGTCCATAGTACAAAAGTACTGTGCGATGGAAAGTGCCTGGAAAACCGAAACAAAATTTTGGGATAATCCGACCTTGAATAGTAATCCCGTCCGAACTAAGAGGGTGCATCATCATAAGACACCCAGGATAAATAGCAAAAAGCCAAAACCCTTTACAGGGCATGGAACCATACTGGAAAGGTGGCTTGATGGACCCTGTAGAATTCACAGTACAGAGGACGCCACACCAACTCACAGCCTTAGAGCATGTTGGATACTCCGACAGGTAGCCAAAATTGGCAAGGACCTCTTAAATCGGGAGGCCGTAGAAAGCCAGCCCGAGGACACCAGTACCGTTCTCACAGTCTTCGAGACTTTCGCATCAAACAATATGTGAAAAAGAACACTCCGCAGGCTCGCCAAAGTCTATCAAGTGGCAACAATAAATCCATGGAGCGACACTGCCATTACCTTCAACGCAAGTGATGAACCTAGATTCCGAACAGCCCGAGCACCAACCGCATTGGTCCTCAGTCCCGTAGTGGACGGATTTCGCCTCACCAAGGTGCTCATGGATGGAGGCAGCGGACTGAACCTCATTTATGAGGAGACCCTTCAAAAAATGGAAATAGACTGGAACCGCGTCGAGCGAAGCAGCACAACCTTTAGAGGAATAATCCCCAGTCGGGAAGCGTGCTGCACAGGAAAAATCACACTAGATGTGGTTTTCGGCACACCGGATAATTACAAGTCCGAAGAAGTCACGTTTCAGGTGGCCCCGTTTAAGAGCGGACATCACGCCTTACTAGGGCGGGAAGCATTCACAATCTTCCAAGCGATACCCCATTACGGGTACATGAAGCTCAAGATGCCTGGGCCGAATGGAATTATCACTCTAGCTAGTGATCCGGACATAGCACTCCGCGCCAAAAACAAGACGGCCGCATTAGCCCTTGAGGCACTATCCGAAGCCTTAGCGGCCGAGGAACTGACTACGCTGCGCTCCACGGTTAACAGGGATGATGTGATACTCGACAAAAGATCCAAATCCACATCCTTCAAGCCAGATGACGAAATAGTGAAATTCTAGGTCCATCCAACGGACCCCAGTAAAACAACTTCCATCGGGGCACGACTGAACCCCGATGTAGTCGCCGCACTGCGAGAGTTCCTGCGAGAGAATTGGGACATTTTCGCCTGGCACCCTTCAGACATGCCAGGGATCCCACGCAGGCTGGCCGAACACAGCTTAAATATCGTAAAAGGATTCAAACCTGTCAAACAAGCCCTTCGGCGTTTTTCCGAACCCAAGAGACATGCTATGGGAGAAGAGCTAGCCAAGCTATTGGAGGCCGGATTCATTAGAGACATAAAACATCCGGACTGGCTAGCAAACCTGGTGATGGTACCAAAGAAGGACAAATCCTGGCGCCTGTGTGTCGACTTTAAAGACCTTAACAAGGCTTGCCCAAAGGATCCCTTCCCCCTCCCCCGTATCGATCAAATTATCGATGCCACCGCAGGACACGACTTGTTGTGTTTCCTCAACGCATACTCCGGTTACCATCAAATAAAGATGGCAGAATCAGACCAAGCTGCAACAGCATTCATCACACCATACGACCCATTCTGCTTCAACACAATGCCCTTCAGGCTAAAAAATGCCGGCACAACATATCAGCGCATGATCCAGACATGTCTGACAAATCAGATCGGCAAAACAGTGGAGGCATACGTGGATGATGTGGTCATCAAATCAAGACATGTCGAATCTCTAATAGACGACTTGAGGCTCACATTCGGTAACCTCCGAAAATATGACATCTAGCTCAACCCGGAAAAATGCGTCTTCGGCGTTCCAGCCGGAAAGCTCTTGGGCTTCATTGTATCTGGTAGAGGAATTGAAGCAAATCCAGCCAAGATCTGAGCTTTGTCACAATTGGATATCCCAAAGGACCTCAAACAAATACAAAAATTAATCGGATGCGTGGCGGCTCTAAGCCGCTTCATCTCCCGCTTGGGAGAAAAGGCACTGCCCCTTTATCGCCTACTTCGGCGCACCGAACACTTCGAGTGGACGGATGCCGCCACGGCCGGACTTGATGAAATAAAAGCCATATTGGCAACAAACCTAGTGTAACGCCCCGAGTCCGATGTGCCAGCTGTCCTCCAGTTATTCGCTATTGTTGCCTTGTCTTTTGCTTGCATGTTGCATCTTGTCATGTCATCATGTGCATTGCATCATCATGTTTTCAAAACTTGCATCTGTCCCGGCCTCCTCCTTCCATCCGTTGTCCGTTCTGAGTCCAGACACACATGCACGCGCCCGCGGCATGTCCAAGATATTATTTTATAAGTGGCTAGAAAATGTTCTCGGAATGGGATGAGACTTGACGTGTGGTCTTATTATAGTGTAGATAGACTGCCTGTCAAGTTTCATCTCATTCGGAGATCGTTTGATGCCCCAACGGATAACTATCGCGGCATTATAGCCGGTCTAACGTCGGACGTTTTCGGTCTCCGGAAACAGTCGCCGGGCCTCTCTCTTCTCTTCTTTTAGCTCGAGCCCTTCTGCACAGCCCACGAGTTCCAACCGACCCCTCGCACGCGCGTCCGAAAAGCTGTCCCGGACCCGACCCGGACTGTCGTTACCGTTGTGTCCGGATCAACCCCAGACGTCTACAAAACGTCATCGTTTTCTTATTTGGACTCCCTAGCTATTTTATTCGCGGTCGTCCGATTACAATCGGAGGGACGAGTTAGCCCCTAACCTAAGTCCAATGTTATAAATAACCAGTCAAACCCTAGCCCATCTTGTCCAATCCACCAATCCCCCTCGCCGCCGCCACTCTCTCCATCGGGATCCCTCCCGATCCACCACCTCCCCTCGTTTTCAGCACCGAACCAATCCTGAGCCACCTCCCGATCCGAAAATCCACCGAGCCAGCCAGCCACCACCAGTGACCTCAACTGCCAAGCCGTCGCCCTCTCCCTGCTCGAACCTGTGCAGCAGCAGCTCCATGCCGGAGTCCCATCACCACCCTTTGTCCCGCTGGAGCAACACCAGCAGGACCAGCCCCGCGCCACTCCCCTTCTCTTCCTCTCCTTCATGTTTTCCTTCACTTCTCTGCTCCTCCTCGACGTTAACAACATTTAATATTGTTGGGTACATAAACGAGAGAGAGCTAAATAAGTCACGTGGTGTTTCGTCAATATGCAATGGAGTTGCATGTTGAGCTCCACTTAATTTGTAGGATTGTTTGTGCATTTTGCCATGCCATGCTTCATTAAACCGGACATGCATCATACTTGGTTATGCATCATGCCATATTTATGTGGTGGTTGTTTACTATGTTGTTTGCTTCTTTCTGGTGTTGCTTCTTCGGGTTGGTTCCGTTAACGTCGCGTTTGTGAGGATCCATTTGTCTACATCCGTTTGTCTTCTTCATGGACTCGTTCTTCTTCCTTGCGGGATCTCAGGCAAGATGACCATACCCTTGAAATCACTTCTATCTTTGCTTGCTTAGATGCTCGCTCTTTTGCTATGCCTATGCTGCGATACCTACCACTTGCTTATCATGCCTCCTATATTGTTGAACCAAGCCTCTAACCCACCTTGTCCTAGCATACCGTTGTTTGGCTATGTTACCACTTTGCTCAGCCCCTCTTATAGCGTTGCTAGTTGCAGGTGAAGATTGAAGTCTATTCCTTGTTGGAACATGGAGATGCTGTTCCTTGTTGGAACATGTTTACTTGTTGGGATATCACAATATATCTTATTTAATTAATGCATCTATATACTTGGTAAAGGGTGGAAGGCTCGGCCTTATGCCTGGTGTTTTGTTCCACTCTTGCTGCCCTAGTTTCCGTCATACCAGTGTTATGTTCCCGGATTTTGCGTCCCTTACGCAGTTGGGCTATAATGGGAACCCCTTGACAGTTCGCCTTAAGTAAAGCCCTTCCAGCAATGCCCAACATTGGTTTTACCATTTGCCACCTAGCCTTTTCTTTTCCCTTGGGAGTCGCGCTCCTGAGGGTCATCATTATTTTAACCCCCCCGGGCTAGTGCTCCTCTGAGTGTTGGTCCGAACTGAGCTGCCTGCGGGGCCACCTCGGGGAAACTTGAGGGTTGGTTTTACTCGTAGCTAGTCTCATCTGAGTGTGCCCTGAGAACGAGATATGTGCAGCTCCTATCGGGATTTGTCGGCACATTCGGGCGATGTTGCTGGTTTAGTTTTACCCTGCCGAAATGTCTTGTTGTACCGGGATACCGAGTCTGATCGGAATGTCTCGGGAGGAGGTCTATTCCTTCGTTGACCGTGAGAGCTTGTCATGGGCTAAGTTGGGACACCCCTGCAGGGATTTGAACTTTCGAAAGCCATGCCCGCGGTTATGGGCAGATGGAATTTGTTAACGTCCGGTTGTAGAAAACCTGAAGTTGACCTTAATTAAAATGAATCAACTGCGTGTGTAACCGTGATGGTCTCTTTCCGGCGGAGTCCGGGAAGTGAACACGGTGTTGGAGTTATGCTTGACGTAGGTTGTTATAGGATCACTTCTTGATCATACTTTTATCGACCGTGCTTTGCCTTCTCTTCTCGCTCTCTTTTGCGTATGTTAGCCACCATATATGCTAGTCGCTTGCTGCAGCTCCACCTCATACCTTTTACCTTACCCATAAGCTTAAATAGTCTTGATCGCGAGGGTGCGAGATTGCTGAGTCCCTGTGGCTCACAGATACTTCCAAAACCAGTTTGCAGGTGCCGACGTTACCGAGCAGGTGACGCAACCAAGCTCAGGAGGAGCTCGATGAAGATCTTGTCCTTTGAGTTGTTTCGTTCTAGTTGATCAGTAGTGGAGCCCAGTTGGGGTCGATCGGGGACCGTGTCGCATTTGGGGTTCTTCTTTTATTTTGGTTCCGTAGTCGGACCTTGATTGTATCTGGATGATGTAATGCTTTATTCATGTAATTGTGTGAAGTGGCGATTATAAGCCAACTATGTATCTCTTTCCCTTTATGTATTACATGGGTTGTGTGAAGATTACCTCACTTGCGACATTGCTTTCAATGCGGTTATGCCTCTAAGTCGTGCTTCGACACGTGGGAGATATAGCCGCATCGAGGGCGTTACACCCAGTCCTGGCCGCGCCTCACACCGGCGAACCAATGCTATTGTACATTGCAGCAACACATCAAGCTGTCAGCGCAGTGCTCGTTGTCGAGCGGGAAATAGACAGACACAAATTCCCCCTTCAAAGGCCGGTCTACTACGTGTCCACTGTCCTCACTCCATGCAAATCACGGTACCCGCATTACCAAAAAATTGCATACGCGGTATTCATGGCATCCCGAAAGCTACGACACTACTTTCAAGAGTGTTCCATAACAGTAGCCTCGGAAGTACCACTTGACGATATTATCAACAACCGCGATGCAACGGGCCGGATCGCAAAATGGGCCATCGAGCTCCTCCCGTTTGATATAACCTATAAGCCACGGCGAGCTATCAAATTGCAAGTTTTGGCCGACTTCGTCGCAGAATGGACGAAGGCCGAACTCCCTAAAGAGTACGGCACATACTCAAACTGGATCATGCATTTCGACGGCTCCAAAATGTTGGCCAGACTGGGGGCTGGGGTCGTTTTGACATCCCCAACAGGAGACACAGTCCAGTATGTACTCCAAATTATGTACACGGACTCCAACAACGCAGCCGAACACGAGGCCCTTCTACATGGCCTCCGGATGGCAGTATCCATGGGCAATCAACGCCTAGAGGTACGCGGGGATTCGAACCTCGCGATATCCCAAATAAATGGCGACTTCGACGCCAAGGACCCAAAAATGGCAGCTTACCGCAACACCGTCCTAAAAATCTCAGCTCGGTTCGAAGGGCTGGAGTTTCACCATATAGCCTAAGAAAACAATCAAGCAGCGGACGTCCTGGCACGCATCAGAGCAAAACGCAATGCAGCCCCCCAACATCTTTTTGGAAAGATTGTTCAAGCCATCTGTAGCATGGGAGGGGGAACCCGCAAATAACAGCCCGGACCCAGCCGCACCACTCGACGCCGAACAATCTGACACAATTGGAGGCTCTGCCAATGAAATTACACCTTCAGCCCACGTAATAATGGCGGTCATCGCCCCGTGGACAGAACCATTCCTAGCCTACCTTACTAGGCAGACTCTCCCGGAGGATCAAAATGAGGCCCGCTGCATAGTGCGGCAATCTAAAGCCTACAGAGTCCATGAGGGAGAGCTTTATAAGAAAAGCACTACCGGAGTCCTTCAAAGGTGCATCTCCGGAGAGAAAGGGCGGAACCTTCTGGCTGAAATTCATGCCGGACTCGGTGGTCACCACGCCGCTGCTCGGTCCTTTGTTAGCAAGGCTTTCCGTACAGGCTTTTATTGGCCGACGGCCCGGGCAGACGCTCAGGACTTAGTCCAACGATGCGCTGGTTGCCAACTTTTTGCCAACCAAAGCCATATGCCACCCACCGCACTCCAAACTATACTAATCACCTGGCCTTTTGCGGTCTGGGGGCTTGACATGGTCGGACCCCTTAAAGACGGGACCGATAGAAAGAAATACTTACTGGTCATGGTGGATAAATTCACCAAATGGATAGAAGCCAAGCCTGTTAAAACGGCCGAATCCGGACCCGTGATAGACTTCATATCCGGGGTAGTACACCGTTATGGCGTCCCCCACAACATCATAACTGATAACGACACAAACTTTACCGCAGACGAGGTAAAACTCTGGTGCAAAAACATGGGCACCAAGCTCGATTATGCTTCCGTCTATCACCCGCAAACCAACGGCCAGGTCGAACGTGCAAACGGTCTTATTATGAGCGGCATCAAACCTAGATTAGTGCGGTCCCTTAAGGAATCTAATACGCACTGGGTAGAGGAGCTCGACTCCGTACTCTGGGGGCTGCGGACCACGCCAAATCGCACCACTGGATACACACCATTTTTTTATGGTGTACGGCACAGAGGCAGTCCTGCCCTGCGATATAATTCATGACTCACCTAGAGTGCACATGTACGAAGAAAGAGAAGCCGAGCTCGATCGGCAGGACAACTTGGACGCCTTGGAGGAGGAGCGTGACGTGGCAAAAGCCCGTTCCGCATTTTATCAACAGCAGGCCCGAAGATATCAAAGCAGAGAAGTACGGGCCAAAAATTACAATGTTGGCGAACTAGTTCTACGCCTGCCGGATAAGAAAAAGGACAAACTCAAGCCCAAGTGGGAAGGTCCATTCATAATCGACCAAGTCCTAACTGGCGGGGCGTACCGCCTGCGAGATGCGTCGGATAACCGACTCGAGCCGAACCCGTGGAATGCCACCCGTCTCCGAAGATTCTATGCCTAGCGCCGGACTCTGTGTTTGTCTCCTTCCTCTGTCCATTTTTTGCATTTTTCTATCTTACATTTCTCTCCTTCCCCTCTTTTCTTTTACAGCCCTTAAAGGCTTATCTAGTGACGCGCCACTCACGCTCATTAAACCCGGGGGCTTCTTTAACAGAAGCTTATTCATACGGGCTTCATGCCCAACACATGCGTCAAACTTCCACATGTACCTTTTTCTTCACCATTATATGCATCGATATGACTTAAGTTTTGGCCAAGCTGGGTTGCCTGGCTCCTATGCTTACCCCTACGTTCCCGATTGTTCGGCTAGGAGGTAAAGGGAGCACCTCTGCGATTGTTACTGTCGGGTCAGCCGGATGTATACCTCAGACTGGGTGAAGCCGAAAGCTAGCGTTCTTAAGGGAATATTCGGTTGGTGAGACAAAAGATGATCTTTTCACCCATTTTATGCGCCCCCAGATGCTTTTTTCTGCGTCTTTTTACGCGGTCCGGACATGCACTTTAGGGCATGCCTCCCAGCGAAAGGAACCCCTAACGGAACTATTCTCTCTGGAAGATGTTTCTTACTAACCATGTAATATAACATAACTAGTTGGGCACTTGTCTGATAAAGCACTAATGACCCCTACGCCTGGTCTCCACGCATACCACGGTTCTTATTTAACCGCTATGGTATTCGGACACACTCCGGACCGTCAGGTCCCGAGGTTGAAGCGGAAAGGTCGGCAACAACAAACGATCTACAATCCGGCTAGAAGGCATTACACATGTCAATTCAAAATTACATAGTCATTCTGACTGATTGTATTCCTCTTCTATACCATCTAACAGGCTGTCTAATTTACAGTCCTGCTGGGAATACTTCACGGCCAACTCTACTTGGCCGTATACTAAGCTCACAGGGATCTCCTTCTCGTCAGGCCCCACTGGTCCGACCTCGGCCATGTGGTTCGGGTCAGACTTCGTAAAACGAGTCTTCACCATGGCCCAGGCTTCCCTAGCGCCTTGTCGGCAGGTCGATATCTTCCACAAACGAAAGCGCCGCCGAGCTCCCTTCAGCTTCTCCGCAAGCTCTCCAAGGCCCTCGGGCACAGAGTGGGCAGGCCATAAGGCTTGGGCAACGCCTCGCATCGCCTGCCGAACTCACTCGTGCAGTTGCATGAGTTCGGGAAGAAGGTCACCCATAGAACCGGGCATCTCCTCTGCAGGACAACCTGTGAGCATACCTACAGACATTACTCTGTTAGTCGACTTCCTCGCCGAACTCTTTTTTCAAAGTTCGTTCAAGCACTTACTAAAAATGTCGCATCGAAGCCGCTGATTCTCCTTCGTAGAGTCCAAAAGCTGGCCACGAACATCTTTAAGTTCGACGTCCAGCTTGGTGTTGGCATCCTGAAGATCATGCTTCTCTCGGCTCACCCTCGTCAACATACTCTCACCGGGCTGGCGTAAGAGTTGTTGCTTGTCCGGATCGAGTCCGGCGCCATCTGCAATTTGATTTGTCAGATTTACACCCACACCGCACAATACCAATCTTTCGAAGTGTATTTTACCTGAGGGGGTCCCTTTGGGCTCCCCTGTTGTGGCTAGTGCGGCCTCTAGTTGGGCCTTGCACTTTTCTAGCTCCTGGGACAGTACAGTATTCTTCTCTGTAAGAACCTGCATATTAAATGATCCTTAAATCAGTTGCTCTAATTGTTTCAAGTCTCGGGGGCTACTGGCATATATATATATAATTAACCAAATATTTTTACCCGTATGTCTTTCACATACTGCTCCGTGGCTCTGGCTAAACCATTTTGAGCGGCACGGAGGTACACATCTCCCGAATTAAAGGCATCTAAAGACTCTTGGGAGAAACAAGCGTCGCGTAGAATTGTCCGGCGACGCCTGTGGTTCATGGCACTCTCCACTTCTGAATTTTTGGCGGACAGCCTGTCCGCATCCTCTGTCGGAGGAACGTCCGGTGCGCGCCTTGTACTCGCCTCCGCTTCCTGGCCAGACGTTGGAGCCTGGCTGGTGGAGGCGCGATTGGCAACCTCTCCGGATGTAGTCCGGCGAGGTCTCTTCGTCCTGAAGATAGCACGAACATTAAAGTGCCCTGACAAAATAACTCCAGGGAAACATAGGGTGCACTATACCTTTGCGCTGGCATTTTAGTCCGGACTTCATTCCTTTTTGCCCTACGGGGCTCTGCGGCCCCTCGTTGGCTGGCCACTGTAGGTTCGGCCTCCTGCCTCGGAAATCTCCCCTGCAAAACACGGTTGTCATTAGAAACACCGAAATGCGTGAGAATGGAATCCCTCTCAAGGGAATGAGACTCCGGTTTCTGTCACCTGGGAGGCCGGGATTAACCCTGGGTAATCAGCCGTGATGGCTACCAAGGTATTGTCCTTGCTTAGCTGATAGAACACCCCGTCGATAAGCTCCACCGATATGTCTGGATCCTCTTCGGAGTCCGGATCAAGGGACCGTTCTGGGTCCTCGGGCTGTGGAGGGCGGCTTCTTATGTTCTTTACCTCCTGTTGCAGTTCCTGCATTGAAGTCGTTAGACTACCTATCTAACCACGGGAGTATAAAACAAACAAGCAAGCGCAACTGTTCACTTACCCAACTTGGAGGATCGTTCATACTGAATCCGGCCCGCGGATTGACGCGGAGGAATTCCTCCTTTTCTCCCTTGTACAAAGAGGATAAGATCTTTTCTAGAGCGGCGGCCGAGTCCGGCCCTTTACGACCGTAACGGGTGGCATCATCTTCCCCGTTGAATTCCCACATTGGGTGGCCTCTATATTGAAGCGGATGCACCCCCCGCATGATGCATGCGGCCATGACTCCAATCATGGTTAGTCTGGAATGAGCCAACAGTCTTATCCGGCCCATCAGGTAAAGGATGTCTCTGTCGCTTTCTCTCTGAGAGCTCCGCGCACGCCAGCTCAAGCGTTTCTTCAATGGAGCACTGTTGAACTCAGGGAAACCGACCTGGATAGGGTCCGGTAGCGGGACGTCATCTATATAAAACCATTCCGAAGGCCAGTCCTCGGATGCTTCCTTTGGGGTTCCGGATAGGTATCCGGTCCCGGCGATGCGCCATACTTCGGCTCCGCCCACTTGGTATATGGACCCCTTTTGAGAACGGGGTACCAGGCAGAATAACCTCTTCCATAGTGCGAAATGAGCCTCAACGCCTAAAAATAGCTCGCAAAGGGCGACGAAGCCCGCAATATGCAATACGGAGGCGGGCGTAAGATTGTGCAGTTGGAGGCCGTAAAACTCCAGAAGCCCGCGGAGAAATGGGTGAATTGGGAATCCCAGTCCCCTTAATAGATAGGGGACGAGGCACACCCGCTCTCCTTTAGAAGGATTGGGGGTGCTCTCCGCTTGTTTTCCGCCATTGTAGGTGGCGAGACCGGCTCGGACCGGGACCATGTATGCCTGAGGGAGAAATCCCTTGGCCTGAAGCAACGCTAGCTTGCTATGCGGGATGGTGCAGCTCTCCCAGTCCTGGGGTTTGGGACCGGAGGGGCGAGGGGAGGAGCTGCGACGGCTGGTCATGTTGGAATCGACCTTTGCTAGGAAGCGATCCGATGATAACCCACGGAAAGGAGAATATGTGGTTTGGACCTAAATCCCCATCTCGTTAAATAGGCGGCCCATTTATACCGCTAGGGGTGTGAATGTAAAAACACCCCGGCTTTTTGCATTTGTTTTACACATGGAAGACGGCCATTATTGGGCATGGAAGCCGAGGAGCACTACATTACAAGAATCGGACATTATCCCTACAGGTACACAAGATTTGGAGAAGAACCCGCCTTGCAATGCCGAACAATTTGTGCGCCGGACTCGTCGTCATTGAAGCCTGGTTCGGGGGCTACTGAGGGAGTCTTGGATTAGGGGGTGTTCGGTAGTCGGACTATACCTTCAGCCGGACTCCTGGACTATGAAGATATAAGATTGAAGACTTCGTCCCATGTCCGGATGGGACTTTCCTTGGCGTGGAAGGCAAGCTTGGCGATGCGATATTCAAGATCTCCTACCATTGTAACCAACTCTGTGTAACCCCAACCCTATCTGGTGTCTATATAAACCGGAGGGTTGTAGTCCGTAGGACAGAATCAACTCCATACACAACAATCATACCATAGCCTAGCTTCTAGGGTTTAGCCTCCTTGATCTCGTGGTAGATCTACTCTTGTACTACCCATATCATCAATATTAATCAAGCAGGAGTAGGGTTTTACCTCCATCGGGAGGGCCCGAACCTGGGTAAAACAAAGTGTCCCCTGTCTCCTATTACCATCCGGCCTAGACGCACAGTTCGGGATCCCCTACCCGAGATCCGCCGGTTTTGACATCGACAGTCGGTCTTTTGTTCTTTTGTGTAGCGTATAAACTATTATATTTAACGAGAATTTATGGGTACATAGAGAACATTCATGTGTACCTGCAGATTAATTTTTGAAACTTTTGAGTACCATTATCAATTTATCCATCTAAATTTGAGCTATGTTTTTCTTTAGAATGATCTGCAACTTTATTCAAACTCAGCAAACATTACATGTACATTGCTTCATATGATAGATCCAAGAAACTACTCCCTTCATACCTAGCAACTCATATGCAATCAGATCATAGTATAGACACTGTCACCCATACACCTACACGAAGTTGACTACATTCATGGGTCTCAAAAACCCTCTTGGCGGATGGAAAGCCATGTGGGCGTTGAATGTAGTTGGGCTCGGATGATCCATAGAGATGCATGTTCTGGAATCACACGATCTTCCTTAGATTGTCAAAAACAACTCAAATGTTTTGAAGTGGGTGTTTGATGTACCAAGGTTGGTGGAGTGTGATAATCCCCAAGTGCAAGGAATCATCGTAGCAATTTCCAAAGGTGGAAGTGATAAGTATGAGTATCGAACCCACAAGGAGCTAAAGGTAAGATCAATATTCTCATAAGTCCTATCTGCCACTGATACGACTCTACGTACACCGAACATTTGCTTCCATCTAGAAACGAAAAATAAAACTACGTTGTGGGTATGAAGAGGATATCTTTGTATGATATCAGAGAACTAAAATATAAAAATAGGTGTTGTTATCATAAAGTTGGAATATATTACGATATATTACAATAGCAGTGTGGAATAATGATGTGTCGGTGTGCGGAATTGTCCTAGGCAATTGTTAACAAGATTGGGTGATCATTATTGCAATTTCATATGAGGGAGAGGCATAAGCTAACATATGTTCTCTTCTTGGATCAGATGCACTTATGATTGGAACTCTAGCAAGCATCCACAACTACTAAAGATCATTAAGGTAAAATCGAACCATAGCATTAAAGTATCAAGTCCCCTTTATCCCATACGCAAAAACCCCCTTACTCGGGTTTAAGCTTCTGTCACTCTAGCAACCCACTATAAGTGAATCATGAACATATTGCAACACCCTACAGTGGGAATCCCACATGTGTGCGCGACACGGAAGGCACCATAGGACAACACCAAAATAAAACATACAACTCAAACCAATCTAGATCATCAATCAACCCAAAAGACAAAAGAAATCTACTCAAAACATCATATGATGGCAACACATCACTGGATCATAATCTGTGGCATAAAGCACCATCTTCAAGTTGGGGATTACAGTGGGGTGCGGGAGAGTGGACCGCCGAAAAGAGATGAGGAAGGTGATGACGATGGTGATGTTGATGAAGACGATCACCGCAGTGATGGTTCCCCCAGTGCACTCCGGCGCCACCCAGAGAGAGGGGGGAGAGGGTCTCCCCCTTGTGCTTTCTCCTCCATGGCCTCCCCCTAGATGGGGAGAGGTTCTCCCTCTGGTCCTTGGCCTCCATGGTGATGATGGCCCCCTCCGGTAGGGTGCTAGAGAGGGCCTAGATTGGTTTTTTCTGGCTACAGAGGCTTGCGGCGACGGAACTTCTGATCTCGGTTTATTTCTGGGGGTTTTGGTATTTATAGGAATTTTTGGCATCGGTCTCACGTTAAGGGGGTCCACGAGGTAGCGACAAGGTAGGAGAACCCCCCCGGGGGGGGGGGGGGCGGTAGAGCGCGCCCCCTACCTTGTCGTCGCCTCGGGACTCTTATGGTCCAACTCTTGTGCTTCGGGGTCCTCTTTTGGTCCATAAAAATCACCGTAAATTTGCACATTCTGAGAACTTTTATTTCAACACAAAAAAGACATCATGGTAGTTCTGCTAAATACAATGTCAGTCTGGGTTAGTTCTAATCAAATCATACCAAAATCATATAAAATTGTTGTAAACATGGCATGAATACTTCATAAATTATAGATACGTCGGAGACGTATCAACATCCCCAAGCTTAATTCCTACTCGTCCCCGAGTAGGTAAATGATAAAAGAAATAATTTATGAAGTGTGAATGCTAGCATGGTGCATAAATTTGATCAATGATAGTTCCAAACACTTTTTCTAGCATCATTATATATCATAAATAGTAGCTCAACTCATAAAACTTCTCATGATCAAGTAACAAGCTATTCACATGTTAAAGTATAGACCATAAACTTTCTTGGAAACTAACAAACCATGTTCTTAGTCATCAAACAATTGCAATTCATCTTATTTATAGGAAGAGTATATGTAAGAGCTTTGATTTAGCAAATTCCACATACTCAACTATCATATAGTCTTCCATGATTGCTAACACTCAAAGCATATTTTTAGAATAAATAGCATCCGTCAAACTCAGAGAAAGATAGGGGCTTAATGTTTCGCCTCCCAACTTATTTATCATATAGATAATTGTCAACAATAATTATTCATGATCAAATATATTTGAATGGCCATATATGCTTGGATCTTTCTGTCGGCGTTCTGGGAACGGTGGTCCCCAGACATGCCTGCCTGCGGCCTGCGGCATGGCTCGAAAGGGGGCCCAGCACGGCCCATCTTCATCAACACAGACCCAAGACCCTCGGGAGGGGCCAAGCCTCGCGGGGCGGACGACACGGAGCTTCCTCAGACACGACCTCACCAGGCTGTCTCGCGAGGAGGCGGAGAGATCAAGGCAGGGTACCTCACGAGGTGCCGTGACGCAAGCCATGACGACCAAAGGCGCCATGCGGGTGCCAGCCCGCGCAGTGTCCTCCTTTCCTCTTTGGTGCAAAGGGAGCAAGCACAGCCGCGGAGTACCGAGGTATCAGGCAAAGGTTGCCATTTCGGTGCAACAAGACCAAGACCAGGATGACTGCAAGATGGAGGTCATTGTGGAGCCCAAGACGGCTTCACCACAAGAGCTTTGTGTAGGCGAAGACTACTTTTGTCAGGATAGCTAGTACTAGCAGTCCCCCTTCAAATTAGCCTACCATTATTGGCTCCCTTCCCGCTCAATATTTGGGAAGAGGACCAGGGCCTCTATAAATAGTACCACCCACCCACGGGGCAGAGAGAAAAAAGAGAGAGGGAAAAATGGAGAGAGCAGAGAGAGAGAGAGAAGGGTGACTGAATGTAACACCCCGGATATGACTTTCCCAATTTGTACTCCAACTCTTGCCGTTTCCGGCTTTAAGTCGATTATTTTCTCGGGTTCGGGTTCTTGTCTCCGTGTGTTGTTATCTTTTTCATGCATCTCATATCATGTCATCATGTGCATTGCATTTGCATACGTGTTCATCTCATGCATTTGAGCATTTCCCCCGTTGTCCGTTTTGCATTCCGGTGCTTCGTTCTCCTCCGGTGGTCATTTCTAGCTTTCTTTCGTGTGTGGGGATTAAACATTTCTAGATTGGACTGAGACTTGCCAAGCGGCCTTGGTTTACTACCGGTAGACCGCCTGTCAAGTTTCGTACCATTTGGACTTCGTTTGATGCTCCAACGGTTAACCGAGGGACCGAAAAGGCCTCGTGTGTTTTGCAGCCCAACACCCCTCCAAGTTGGCCCAAAACCCACCTAACTCTACTCCATCACCTATAGCGTTTGATCATGATCGCGTGGCCGAAAACCGCACCTCATTTGGACTCTCCTAGCTCCCTCTATGCCTATAAATAGACACCCCTCCGAAATCCACGGTTCTTCTCCCCCCTAACCCTAAAAAAATCCATCTCCGCCGCCACCGGACGTGTCCGGACGGAGCCGGACTACGTCCGAATTCCACCGCCGCCAATCCCGCACCGCCACGTGGGCGCCCCGGACCACATCACCGCCGCCACCCGTGGAGGCTCGCCCGAGCCCACGCGGGGCCCCCGCGGCCCATCGCGCCACCGAGCCGCCTCCTTCCACGCGCCCCGTCGCCCGGCTCCCGAGCCGCTCGCCGCCTCCCCGCCGCCGTCGCGCCGGCCGCGGTCAGCCGCCGCACGCCGCCCGGACGAACTCCGGCCACCACCGCCATCTCCGGCGACCTCCATGAACAGTGATTCCGGCCGTCCTCGTAATCCGTGCCAGATCTGGATCTGGATCCCGGAGGGTTGACTTTTTCCTCCGAACCCTAATTTTTTATGCAATCTTCATCATGCTATATGTCCGCATCCGTAGCTCCGATTTGGGCATATAGCATATCAAAATGTTCGTCTCGTCGAGTACATCATTTCATACCATGGCATCATTTTCATTTGAGGTCATCTTGATGCGTAAAATGCTGTTAGAAGAGGGCTTCATGAGTTAATTATCAGATTTGCTAGTTCTTCTTAGACTTTTTTCATTTTTTCCATGATTATTGTGTGCATGATATGCCTATGAGTCCTTCATATGTTTTGTTAAGGGTTTTGTTATCTCTCCAGAGGTACAACCCATGTATTTTCGTGATGTGTGTGATGCTTAGTGCATGCTTGCAAAGTGAGGCACCCAGTTAATCTGTTTTCAGTGACTTAGCAATTTCACTAAGTCCTGGGATTGTTTAGTTCATGATGCCATATGTTCATGTTGTTTCCTAGTGATCCGTGCCTCTTTTGAGGATGATCAGTAAGGAAGTTTTGTTAATATTGTAGTGATCTATCCATCCATGTCTTTGTTTGCATATATGGAGCACCCTAGCTTGAGTCAATCGAGCTCTACTTTTGCTTCGTTGTGAATCTGGGCAGATCGTCAACTTGTTTGTGATTTTGCCGATGTTATTGTAGTTGATCCATGCATGCTATGCCATTGTTCTTGCCATGTCTAGCTTGCATTTTGTGCCTTGTTTATGGATGTATGCTTGTCTTGCCATGACTTGCTCTGTAGTGAGTGCATCGAGCTCGTAAACATGCCTTCGTGAGTTATGTTTCAGCATGTCCCAGTTTTCATCAGTTCTAAAAACTGATTATGTTTTGCTATGTTCGTGTGCTTGTTAGTATATTTTGTGATCCCTTTTGGCTTAAGGTCACTAAGGGACTTTTGTTAAGCTTGTTGAGTAGCTCCATGCCATGTCTTTATTTGTCATGTTCAGGTCCTGTAGCATGTTGTTTTGTTGCTCCGAGGAGGGCTTTATGATCTGAAATTCCAGACAAGTGTTAATTTCACTAAGTCTGAGATCTGTTTACCGTTTGCGTTTTTGCCATGCTTGTTTGAACCTCCTAATGGATGAATTGGCTGTAGCTCAGTGCTAGACTTTTGTTAAGCATCTTGAATGCTTCCCTGCCATGTATTTTGATGTCATGTTTGAGTGAGGTAGCATGTTCATCTCATTGCATTTAGATGCCTACTTGCTGTAAATCGCAGACCGGTGCCATATTTGAATCGCTTGCCATTTCCAAACCGTAACTCCGATTCCGGTGATCTTTATATCATTTTCAAGCAACTTCATCCCATCTTTCCAGTGGCACTCTTGGTTTTCCATGTTGAGGCCAGGTTCATGCATTTTCCTGTCATATCTTGCATATGCATCCCGCATAGCATACCATGTTTGCATCTTCTTGTTTGAGTTTGCACGTGGTTGATTGTGTTCTTGTTGCTTGTTTGTCTTGTTTGGGTAGAGCCGGGAGACGACTTCACTAACGAGGAGCCCATTGAGTTTGCTCTCGAGGATCCGGCCAACTCTGACAACTTTGCAGGCAAGATGATCATAACCTCGAAATCACTACTATCTTTGATATGCTAGTTTGCTCGCTCTTTGCTATGCCAATGCTACGATGCCTACCACTTGCTTGTCAGCCTCCCAAATTGCCATGTTCAGCCTCTAACCCACCATTGTCCTAGCAAACCGTTGATTGGCTATGTTACTGCTTTGCTCAGCCCCTCTTATAGCGTTGCTAGTTGCAGGTGAAGATTGGAGACCGTTCCTTGGTGGAACCTTTATTTACTTGTTGGGATATCATTATATTGCCATGTTATCTTAATGCATCTATATACTTGGTAAAGGGTGGAAGGCTCGGCCTCTCGCCATAGTGTTTTGTTCCACTCTTGCCGCCCTAGTTTCCGTCATATCGGTGTTATGTTCCCGGTTTTTGCGTTCCTTACACGGTTGGGTTATAATGGGAACCCCTTGATAGTTCGCCTTGATTAAAGCTTTTCCAGCAATGCCCAACCTTGGTTTTACCATTCGCCACCTAGCCTATTTTCCCCTTGGGTTTCTAGAGCCCGTGGGTCATCTTATTTTAACCCCCCCGGGCCAGTGCTCCTCTGAGTGTTGGTCCAACCGAGCGATGTCCGGGGCTACCAGGGGCAACTCTGGGCTGGCCTACCCGACGTCTGGCTCATCTGAGTGTGCCCTGAGAATGAGATATGTGCAGCTCCTATCGGGATTTGTCGGCACATTCGGGCGGTGTTGCTGGTCTTGTTTTAACCTATCGAAATGTTTTGTTGTGCCGGGATACCGAGTCTGATCGGAACGTCTCGGGTGGAGGTCTATTCCTTCGTTGACCGTGAGAGCTTGTCATGGGCTAAGTTGGGACTCCCCTGCAGGGATTGAACTTACGAAAGCCATGCCCGCGGTTATGGGCAGATGGGAATTTGTTAATGTCCGGTTTTAGATAACTTGAACCTTAATATAATTAAAATGAATCAACCGAGTATGTTACCGTGATGGCCTCTTCTCGGCGGAGTCCGGGAAGTGGACACGGTGTTGGAGTAATGTTTGCGCAGGTTGCTCTCTAGTTTCTCGCTCACGCTTTGCCTCTTCTTCTCGCTCTCTTTTGCGAATAAGTTAGCCACCATATATGCTAGTCGCTTGCTGCAGCTCCACATATATTTACCTTACCCTACCTATTAAGCTTAAATAGTCTTGATCGTGAGGGTGCGAGATTGCTGAGTCCATGTGGCTCACAGATTACTATTACACCAGATGCAGGGCCAGATGATACAGCTCCAGATGGTGCGTTTGAGCTCAAGTGGGAGTACGACGAGGATTCTCAGCGTTACTATGTTCTTTTCCTAATGATCAGTAGTGGTGCCCGATTGGGGTGATCGGGACCGAGTCGCTTGTTGGGTTGTCTTTTATTTTGGTGCCGTAGTCGGGCCATGAGTGTTTGGATGATGTATGTTATTTATGTACTTGATTGACATGGCGAGTGTAAGCCAAATATGTTATCTCTTTTATTTATCTATTACATGGGATGTTTGTGATGATTACCCGACTTGCGACATATGCCTTCAATGCGATTATGCCTCTAAGTCGTGCCTCGACACGTGGGAGATATAGTCGCATCGAGGGTGTTACAAGTTGGTATCAGAGCCTTCCCCGACCTTAGGAGCCCCCACTGATTGATCGTTTTTAGCGGTCGAGTTGTGTCTAGAAAAATGTTTTGAGTCATTTAGGAATTATATATCGGAGAGTTTAGGAATTCTTTTTACTTCCCAGTCTCCTCATCGCTCTGGTAAGGCATCCTGACGTAGAGTTTTGACTCTTCTCTTCCCAAATTTCACAAAAAAAAATTAGGATCACGCGGGTATCTTGGAATCGTTCCGATGGTTTTATGATGAGAACATTGTCTTGGTGCCTCCTGTCAGGGGTTTAGTGGAAGTGTCTCGGGAAGTTGAGCTCTGAGGTGTTGTCATCATAATTTTATCGTTGCAGTTCTGGAATACCTGAGTCTAGTACGCCGACATCGAAAATCTCTTTTATGCAGTTCGTTGGTGAGATAACCTCGGCGCCACCCAGTACTGGGGCGGGAGTTCGGGAGTATCGCCATAACTTGTATAACGGATGCTTTTCAAAGGTTGAGGTAGATGGTTTCCGAAGGTTTCTCGGTTATGTGTTGAAGGATGGATACAGCTGGATGTAGGATTTGCTAGTTTGGGTGAGATATTATGCTTCCCCTGTATCCCCAACACCTGATTGCATAACCGGAAAGGTTCGGGAGTTTCATAGGTGGGAATTCTTGTAGCTCTAGCTCTTCTTCCATGGATATTGGTTTGAGATTGGGATTTCTTACCGATTATTCGTTCTTGATCCGTACCCTGTTGATTTATCTCCTTCTACCTAATTCTTCGTGGCTTCGCAATTATGGATATGTGACCATTTCAAGATAATATGCATTCGTTCGTTTTGTTCGGATGTGAAGACTTTATGTTGCTATTTTCATTCCATTGGATTCAGCTTCAATATTTTGTGCCTATCAATGTGCTAATGGTGGTCAACCTCTTCAGGATGGCTCCTCCAACGCGCACGACTCCAAATCCTGATCCGCCACCACCTCCACCTCCTCCGGAAGCATGGCAAGCTATGATGGCCGCAACCAATGCAAACACGCAGTTGATCATGCAAATCCTCCAAGAGCGCAATCAAGGCAATCAAGGGAATCAAGGCAATAATCAGAACCATTTTGCTTCACTGAACCAGTTCCTTGCTAATGGGCCGAAGACGTTCAGCAATTATGTTGACGCAACCGATGCTGACGATTGGCTTGTGGATCTATGTAAGCATTTTGAATGCAGCAACGTCAGGCCTGAAGATTTCGTGAAGTTCGCTTCCTTCCAGCTCAAAGATCAAGCTGCAGAGTGGTTCCAGCAGTACAAGGATTCCAGAGGTGGACGTCTGATCACGTGGGATGATTTTCGTCGAGATTTCTGAGCTCATCACATCCCTCAGAGTGTGACTGAAAGTAAGCGTGAGGAATTCCGCAACTTGAAGCAAGGCTCTTTGTCTGTCTATGACTACAACAAGTTGTTCCAGAAGCTCGCCCGCTTTGCCAAGCAGGACGTACCTGATGAGAAGAGCATGATATACCAGTTCAGGGGTGGTCTCAGAGAAGAAATTCAGCTAGCTCTTGTTCTCTTTGAGCCGTTGAGGTACGATGAGATCTACAACATGGCACTGAAGCAAGAGGCTGCTCAGTTGAGGTGTGATGCTTCCAAGAAGCGAGTCAGAGATGCTACTCCTTCTTCCTCTACTCAAGTGGCCAAGCAGCAGAAGTTTTGGCTTCCTCCTCCTCCGTTCCATCAGCCGTATCACCAGAAGAGCAAAGGTGGCAGTGGTTCTTCCCACCCACCCAACCCTGGCTTTCAGAACAAGACTTCGTCTCAAGCTCCAAGTTCGAGTGCTCCATACCACTGTCTGCTTTCAGAGGTCACGTGCAACAAGTGCCAACAGAAGGGTCACTATGCCAACAAGTGTTTCAACCAGAGGCGTCTTCCTCCTCCTCCTCCTGTCAGATCGGCGAGTACAGCTGTGGTCAAGCATAACCCCAAGTCCGCCAAGGTCAATTTGATGAATGCAGCTCAGGCAGAGGACTCATCAGATGTCATCATGGGTAACCTTCCTATTAATGATATTCCTGCAAAAGTTCTTTTTGACACGGGTGCATCGCATTGTTTCATCTCGAGACCATTTGTTTCTAAGCATGAGTTGCCTTTACAAGATTTGCCTAGACAGTTATCTGTTGTTTTTCCGGGTAAATTCATGAATGCAAGCGCTATTGCTCCGGATGTTACTATCACGTTGGGCGACTACAAGTTTCTCTCTTCTCCGGTGGTTCTTGGTAACTCAGATATCGATCTTATTCTCGGGATGGACTGGCTCTCTAAGCACAAGGCGCATCTCGATTGTGCTGCCAGACAGATTCAATTAACTCATTCGTCTGAGGATGTAATTGTCTTTGCCGCTCGGGATAACACCATCCGTCTGTTTTCTCTCATGAGAAGGGTGAACTCGATGCTATCTTGCAGATTCCAGTCGTTTGCGAATATCAAGACGTCTTCCCAGAAGAGCTCCCAGGAATGCCTCCGCACCGGCCAGTTGAATTCGTTATTGATCTTGAGCCCGGTACAGAACCTATGTGCAAGCGTCCCAACAAGCTCGGACCTGAAGAGTTTAAGGAGCTGAAGAAGCAACTCGATGAGCAAGAAAGAATGGGTCTCATCCGGCCTAGTTCTTCTCCGTGGGGTTGTGGTGTTCTTTTTGTGAAGAAGAAGGATGGAACAGACCGACTTTGTGTTGATTATCGTCCATTGAACAAGAAGACCATCAAGAACAAATACCCACTTCCCAACATCAATGAGCTGTTTGAACAACTCAAGGGTGCCCAAGTATTCTCCAAGCTTGATCTCCGTATGGGTTATCATCAGATTCGAATCCGTGAGCAAGATATTCCCAAGACGGCTTTCAGGACAAGCTTTGGGTCATATGAATACACCGTCATGTCTTTTGGCCTCGCCAACGCTCCTCCGACGTTCTCTCGCATGATTAACTTCATCTTCAACCCCAACACCAATGACTTCGTTTTGGTCTATCTCGACGACATTCTGGTTTTCTCGAAGAACAAGGAAGATCATGCCAAGCACTTGCATTTGGTTCTTGATAAGTTGAGGGAATACCAGTTCTACGCCAAGTTCTCCAAGTGTGAATTTTGGCTCGATGAGGTCCTTTATCTTGGTCATATCATCTCTACCAAGGGCATTGCCGTGAATCCTGAGAAGGTGTCTGCAATTGTTAATTGGGAACCTCCTCAGAACGTGAAGCAACTCCATAGCTTCCTCGGTCTCGCAAGATACTGCCGAAGATTCATTGAAAACTTTTCTAAGATCGCGAAGCCTCTCTCAAATCTTCTTCAGAAGCACGTCAAGTACGTTTGGTCTCCGGAGTGTGATATTGCTTTCAACACTTTGAAAGAGAAATTGATCACTGCTCTAGTTCTGACTCCGCCTGATGAATCCAAGTCGTACGAGGTCTTTTGTGATGCCTCTCTCCAAGGTCTCGGTGCAGTACTGATGCAAGAGAAGAAAGTTGTTGCTTATACCTCTCGCCAGTTGAAACCTAATGAGAAGAACTACCCCACTCATGATCTTGAGTTGGCGGCAGTTGTGCATGCTCTTTTGACTTGGAGACATCTTCTATTGGGAAGAAAAGTGGACATTTTCACTGATCACAAGAGTCTCAAGTACATCTTTACTCAGCCTAATCTCAACCTCAGGCAAACTCGATGGGTCGAAATGATTCAAGAGTATAATCCGAGTATCGAGTATACTCCAGGCAAGGCCAATGTGATCGCTGACGGGTTGAGCAGAAAAGCCTATTGCAACAGTCTGATTCTCAAGCCCTATCAACCCGAGCTTTGTGAAGCTTTCCGCAAACTTAATCTGCAAATTGTTCCTCAAGGTTTCCTCGCCAACCTTCAAGTCTATCCTACCTTGGAAGACCAGATTCGCCAAGCCCAGCTTCTTGATGCTATGGTGAAGAAGGTGAAGATTGGGATTGCGAAGAGCCAACCCAAGTATAAGTGTTACCGCCTGGATGACAAGGATACTCTCTTCTTCGAGGATCGAATTGTTGTACCCAAAGGTGAACTTCGTAAAGTGATCATGAACGAGGCTCACAATTCTCTCCTCTCCATCCACCCTGGGAGCACGAAGATGTATCAGGATCTTAAGCAGGCTTATTGGTGGACTCGAATGAAGCGCGGATTGCTCAATTCGTGAATGAATGTGATGTCTGCAGAAGAGTGAAGGCAGAACACAAAAGGCCATTAGGTCTCCTCCAACCTCTTGCCATTCCAGAATGGAAGTTTGACCACATTGAGATGGACTTCGTGACTGGGTTTCCAAAGTCAAAGCGTGGCAATGATGCTATATTCGTTGTCATTGACAAACTCACCAAAGTGGCTCACTTTCTGCCTATCAAAGAGTCGATCACTGCAACTCAATTGGCGGAACTCTATACCTCTCGATTTGTCTCTCTACACGGTATTCCTCAGGTGATCTCTTCAGACCGTGGTAGCATCTTTACCTCCAAGTTTTGGGATTCTTTTCAGAAGGCCATGGGCACAACATCCGCTTCAGCACTGCTTTCCATCCTCAAACAAGCGGTCAAGTCGAGCGCGTCAACCAGATTCTTGAAGATATGCTCAGGGCTTGTGTGATCTCCTTCGGCATGAAGTGGGAGGATTGTCTTCCTTATGCTGAATTCTCCTACAACAACAGTTTTCAAGCAAGTTCGGGCAAGGCCCCATTTGAAATTCTGTATGGCAGGAAGTGCCGTACCCCTCTCAACTGGTCTGAAACCGGTGAACGTCAGCTGCTGGGTAATGAATTAATCACAGAGGTAGAAGAAATGTGCAAAGTCATTCGTGATAACCTCAAAGCAGCCCAATCCCGCCAGAAGAGCTACTATGATAGTAAGCACCGTGATTTGGCTTTCGAGATCGGAGATCATGCCTACCTCCGCGTCTCTCCTATGAAAGGGACTCGTCGCTTCGGTATCAAAGGGAAGCTTGCCCCTAGATACGTGGGACCTTTCAAGATTGTCAGCAAGAGAGGCGACCTCGCCTATCAACTCGAGCTTCTGTCAAACTTTGCAAATGTTCATGATGTGTTCCATGTCTCTCAGCTCCGAAAGTGCTTCAAGACGCCTGACCGCACCGTCAACTTCGAGGACATTGAGCTCTAAGAAGATCTCTCTTATTGTGAGCACCCCGTGGCTATCCTTGAAGAGACTGAACGCAGGACTCGCAACAAGTCAATCAAATTTCTCAAAGTCAAGTGGTCACACCATTCCGACCGTGAAGCTACCTGGGAACGTGAGGATCACCTCCGTTCTGAGTACCCGGCGTTCTTTCAGTCCTAGATCTCGGGACGAGATCTTTTCGTAGTGGTGGAGTGTTGTAACACCCCGGATATGACTTTCCCAATTTGTACTCCAACTCTTGCCGTTTCCGGCTTTAAGTCAACTATTTTCTCGGGTTCGGGTTCTTGTCTCCGTGTTTTGTTATCTTTTTCATGCATCTCATATCATGTCATCATGTGCATAGCATTTGCATACGTGTTCATCTCATGCATTCGAGCATTTTCCCCGTTGTCCGTTTTGCATTCCGGCGCTTCGTTCTCCTCCGGTGGTCATTTCTAGCTTTCTTTCGTGTGTGGGGATTAAACATTTCTGGATTGGACCGAGACTTGCTAAGCGGCCTTGGTTTACTACCGGTAGACCGCCTGTCAAGTTTCGTACCATTTGGACTTCGTTTGATGCTCCAACGGTTAACCGAGGGACGGAAAAGGCCTCGTGTGTGTTGCAGCCCAACACCCCTCCAAGTTGGCCCAAAACCCACCTAACTCTGCTCCATCACCTAGAGCGTTCGATCACGATCGCATGGCCAAAAACCGCACCTCATTTGGACCCTCCTAGCTCCCTCTATGCCTATAAATAGACACCCCTCCGAAATCCACGGTTCTTCTCCCCCCTAACCCTAAAAAAAATCCGTCTCCGCCGCCGCCGGACGTGTCCGGACGGAGCCGGACAACGTCCGAATTCTGCCGCCGCCAATCCCGCACCACCACGTGGGCGCCCCGGACCACATCACTGCCGCCACCCGCGGAGGCCCGCCCGAGCCCACGCGGGGCCCCCGCGGCCCATCGCGCCACCGAGCCGCCTCTTTCCACGCGCCCCACCGCCCGGCTCCCGTGCCGCTCGCCGCCTCCCCG